>NC_067419.1:34982039-35285069 GCF_009764475.1 Pristis pectinata
CTTCACCAGTGAATGCGGGCTCACTCTTAAGTTTTAAGAATAAATTGGATAGATACATGGATGGGAGAGGTCTGGAGGGTTATGGACTGGGTGCAGGTCAATGGGACTAGCAGAATAAAGTTTCGGCACAGACTAGAAGGGCTGAATGGCCTGTTTTCTGTGCTGTAGTGTTCTATGGTTTTATGATTCATGAAGGTGTCCCACCAAAAACTTCTCAAGGGCAGTTAGGGATAGGTAATAAATAGTGGCCTTGATAATGGTGAATATTTCTCATAAAATTAATATGCAAAAATACTTTATTGTTCATAACAGTATTTTCAGAGAATCTGCCCTCCATCTCCTTCCCGGCATTTCTCTGCTTCCAGTCCCAATTTAGTGGAATGCATTCCACCTCAACTCCCCTTCCTCACTAATATCTGATGAAATTATGGCCCACCTTTTTAAGGAGTTCAGGGATGCCAAGAGCCTGTTAGCAGCCAATAGCCAGGATGTCTAGTGTACCAAGTATATTCTTATTTTGTTCTTACTTTTTCATAAATTTTCTAAATAAAGTACCTCAATATAATTAAAGCTTCATGGACCCCCTGTTGTCTTTGTTGCACATCCAAGAGTGTGGTCTATTCCAACTAAGCATCATTAATGTATTATGTGCTCAATGCAGTAGCAAGAGCCCATTGACTTCAACTAAACCATATTTCAGAAATGCTGTTCAATGTGCATATGTTTCTACATCACACATTTAGTATAGAAAAAGGATGAACTTCTAGGCCTATTTAATCTGAACAGTTGCTTTATTCATGACTATATTTCCCACATTGTAATACGTGAATTTGATCCTTTATGTACTCAAGTTTGATTCAACTTACTTTCCATTAAATATCTTCATGTCCAAGCTATCATCTCATTCCTTTCTTTTAGTCTTGTCCCCATTAATAATTGATTCATTTGATTTTCTTCTGTTCTCTTTACTTCTGCTTTTTGTTAAATTCTTTATTTATCATTCTCACTGTTCTTTCATCTGTATTTTATCACAATTTTCACTTCCCTCTTATTTATTCTGCCACCTCATCAACATCCTCCCATCTGCTGTTGAGGAATAATTACAGGAAGTGGAGTCATTTGATCTATTTCCTGCCATGTGCAGCATAGCAACAAGGAAGAGATTGTTCATCACTGATGTCCAGGATTGCTATGGGAGAACTCAGGGACATTTCAGATTCAGTTGGTCAAAATGACTACGCAATTGATTGATTGATTGCACAGGTCTGTATTAGATTTAAAGTATTCTAATAAACATTTTCTGAATTAATGTTTCAGGCAGTGAAGTAGTTTGCAAGACTGCACATTTGCACCCTCTAAGGTCCATTGAAATCGTTTGTCACACACTCCTCGTGCTTCTTGATGTGATCCAGGAAGTTTGCTAAGGGTTGATTTTTAACAACCCCCTATTCATTGGTGGGAGATGAGAACAAATTTATGGCATCAACATATAATGTCTAGCCTTCAAATCAATTAGGCTGAATGGACATGATAATGATACTCATGGCAACTTTAGTTCAATTATTTACATGTAGAAGAAATTAAAAAGAAAAAGTGTTCAAAATGCTCAAATGATCATATAGCATCTGTGGAGAGAGTCATAAAGTTAACATCTGGGGTCAGTTCTGATGAAGGGTCTTTGATCTGGAATATTAACTATGTTTCTCTTTCTACAAATGTTGCCTTACCTGCTGGGTATTTCTTGCATTTTTAATTTTTATTTCTGATATCCAGCAGTTGAAATGAATGCTTGTGACTTTCATTGGAGCATAGAAGAGCCAGAAAATAGCTTCAGGACTGTTCACAGATTCAGTGACTTCTCCCAGGGTGCCAGACTGAGGGCTGTAGAGCAGGGCACCATATTCCCTGGAGATGGTGCAAAGAACTCTGCCAGGGACACCAAGGATGTCTGGCACTATACTCAGTTGGGAAAACAGTTTGACCTCTCAAGAAACTGCCAACCTGGCGTTTTCCAACATGCTACCAGAAAGGTTGGTCTGTAGGTCACTGTCCAGTTTCTGGTGTTAAATCACTTTTCTCATATTGATCCCTCCCAAACAAATTTGCTCACACACCCAGTCACTCGCGGGGTTAAAATTCCCTTTTGAACTAAGGGCCCTGCTTCGTATTGGTCTGGATCCTAACATGTTAGAATGCACACCAATCCCAGAATAAGATAAGATATCTTTATTAGTCACATGTACATCGAACTACACAGTGAAATACATCTTTTGTGTAGTGTTCTGGGGGCAGCCTGCAAGTGTCGCCACGCTTCCGGCACCAACATAGCATGCCCAGAATTTCCTAACCAGTACGTCTTTGGAATGGAGGAGGAAACCAGAGCACCCGTGGGAAACCCACGCAGACATGGGGAGAACGTACAACCTCCTTACAGACAGTGGCCAGAATTGAACCTGGGTTGCTGGCGCTGTAACAGCGTTACGCTAACCGCTACACTACTGTGCCTGCCCTCTTACCTTTATCTGTTAATGTAGCATTACCCAGGGTTGAGCTAAAAGCCTTGAAACTTTAATTACTATCCTGAAATTAAGACAAGCTCCCAGCTTTTGTCTAGTCGAAGAATGATACCCTGGCAGAAATTTTCACATTCAAGAATAGGATGGTTGAGGTCGAGTAGGTGGAAGGAGGAAAAAACATTGCAGCCTCAATCTGCCTCCAACTGAGGTGCATTCATTGTCTGATTCAATGAAATTTATTGGCAGAGTCATTGCCTATATCAGACTGTTTTAAGGTTAACACATTTAATGTAATAGTAAATGGAAATGAGAAAATGTTCAATTCATTTTAACAGCCCTTTGAAATGAATGCTTCCAGCAAGGTGTCCACAGGCCACAGGAGACTTACCTGGGAAAGGGAAATAAATGTAAGGTGAGAAATAAAGGACTGCAGATGCTGGAATCTAGATGAAAAACACTATGATGCTGGAGGAACTCAGCAGGCCAGGCAGTAGCTGTAGAGAAACGCTGGTGGTCAACGTTTCGGGTCAGGACCCCCCTTCAGGACTGTAAGGAGCACTCACTGGCAGGAGAAAAGGAGTTAGCCATATGGGCTGTCAAGCTTGCGCAGTCAACCCAAAAGTTATGTCTGTGCTTCCACATTAACTCCTCTTTCCCACAGTCTTCCCAATTCCCATGATTCCTTTCATAACCAAAAGCACATTCTTTTTTATTACTTGTTCCTATGACATGGATTCTCCTGCCTCCTCTTTGGAGTGACAGGAATATAAGCGAAAATGAAAAAGGACAATAGATTTCCTACTCTGAGGAACACTCGTGAATCTGACATTCAAATCCTTTCATTGTCAACAATACTGATTTTGGTTTGTCATTTCAGGTTTATTTAATTGCTTGAATAAAAATTCCCCAGGTGCTTTGGTAGGATTTGAGCTTATGTTTCCAGATCAATAGCCCTGACCTCTGATTACTGCTCAGTGTCGATCTTCGTCCAGATTTACAAAAACTCGATATGGTTGATACTTTCAAAGATTTACAGTGAAGAAGTTTCTCTTCAACTCATTCTTAATTGGGTGATTTGTGAATCCATGATCATTTCCACTTTTTAATTGCAGGGGGTTTCCAAGGGGACAGAGAAAATGCTTCAAGAATGTTCTCAAGGTCTACTTAAAAAGATGTAGCATCCAGATCAAATCAAAGGAATCCCTGGGCCAAAAATTGCTTGAATTGGTGAAGGCACTGACTAACTCAAGTCTTTTAGACAGGAGCATGTGCAGTCAAAGCAAAAATGGTACAAAGAGGGCCAAACTACCCAAACAACCCACCTGTGGCAGAGACTGCAGGTCCCACATTGCCCAACCCAAACCACACAAAACTAGAGTGTGGAGGAACAGAGGGACCTTGGGGTCCACGTCCATAGATCCCTCAAAGATGCCATGGTACTGGCCTTCATTAGTCAGGGGATTGAGTTCAAGAGCCGCAAGGTAATGTTGCAGCTCTATAAAAACTCTGGTTAGATCACACTTAGAGCATTGTGTTCAGTTCTGGTCACCTCATTATGAGAAGGATGTGGAAGCCTTAGAGAGGGTGCAGAAGAGATTTACTGGGATGTTGCCTGGATTAGAGAACATGTCTCATGAGGATAGGTTGAGCGAGCTAGGGCTTTTCTCTTTGGTGCGATGCAGGATGAGAGGTGACTTGATAGAGGAGTATAAGATTATGAGGGGCATAGATAGAGTAGACAGCCAGCATCTTTTCCCCAGGGCGGCAATGGCTAATACCAGAGGACATCAGTTTAAACTCAGAGAAGGAAAGTTTAGGGGAGATGTCAGAGGTAGGAGAGTGGTGAGTGCCTGGAACGCACTGTTGGGGGTGGTGGTATAGAGGCTGATACAATAAGATACCTTTATTAGTCACATGTACATCGAAACACACAGTGAAATACATCTTTTTGGGTAGTGTTCTGGGGGAAGGCCGCAAGTGTCGCCACACTTCTGGCACCAACATATCATGCCCACAACTTCCTAACCTGTACGTCTTTGGAATGTGGGAGATAACCAGGGCACCCAGAGGAAACCCACGCAGGCATGGGGAGAACGTACAAACTCCTTACAGACAGCGGCCGGAATTGAAACCGGGTCGCTGGTGCTGTAAAACATTACGCTAACCGCTACACTACCATGCTGCCCTCATAAAGAGGGATGGACAATGCGAGCATCGATCCCGCTACCTCTCGCATGCTAAGCAAGCGCTCTACCATTTCAGCTAATTCCCCAGCATAAAGTCAGTGCCTGAACAGGGATTTGAACCCTGGACCCTCAGATTAAAAGTCTGATGCTCTGCTGACTGAGCTACCCAGGGACATTTGAAAGACTCTTAGATAGGCACATGGAAGTAAGTAAAATGGATGGTTATGGACTGTGTAGGAGGGAAGAGTTAGATTGATTAGGGAGTAGGTATTTATATATGTCGGCACAACATCGTGGGCCAAAGGGCTTGTTCTATGCTGTACTGTTCTATGTTCTAGAGTGGAAGCAAGTCATCCTAGACTTCAAGCTACCACCAGAGTTGACTTATCTGAACTTAAACTTCCCAGCTCAGAACTGAACAGGTTTTCATTCATCTTTTATCAGGTTTATGAATACTAGTTTAGTAATTAATCACAAATACCATTCCGGTTGCAGCTGTGATAGGGGTGTGGAAGGGAAAGTCCGGGACTGTTGTTTGAAGAATTGCAGTTTGATGAGTTGTGATGTACAGCCTGGCCAGATAGAGGCATTTTAGAGGACAACCCCTTTCTCTTTGTTCTTCCCATTATCTTCCTCCAAATTCTCCCCACCTGCTACCCCACAGTTGCTCAATGTACGACTGGTGACAGGGGGCAAGTCCACACAGTGATGATATTGTGCCATCATGAATCTTGACAACAACCTGCCTCAGTTCTGCTCCAAGCCAGGATAGATGAGTGAATTGTTGTCAGAACAATGTAAGATGTGCTCTCTTACATGTTGTGTTGTACTGTGAGTTTCATTGTATGCAGATTGCCCATGTTGCCTATTGGTTGTTAGCTGGAGTCACAAATCATGTCATCAGCAACTAGCCCTTCGTTGGTCAGTAGCCTTTTACTTTGTCGTAGTGGTTCAGATGCAGATGGCCCAGCAGACTACTGAAGAATGAGGACTTCATCGCTGCTGCCAATGTGCTGGGCATTGACAGGGCGGTGTAAACCCACTCGCCAGCTGAATATAAAGAGTTTGGGATCATTTAGGGTTGCAGTATATCGGAGAGTTGACCCTTGCTCTTTGCCACCACCCCTCACATGATGGACTACAAGAAGTCAGGGTCACCATAGAGCAGACTGCAACCCTAGCGAAGCTGTGCATTCATGTCACCTGCTTGTCTTCAGCAAGAGGGAATTAAATGCAGTTGCTTCTCGCTGAATTTCCAGAACGTCAGTGACCTCCTTTATGTAACAGAGAATGACAAGCTGTGAGATGCCTCAAATATCAACTTCTGCCTGGAAGGATTTTAATTCATAAAAATTCATTGTCACAATGACCTTGACAGCCACTGCTGGAGAGCCTGGCTTTGCAAACTGATTGATGTCCTAATCTGCATATCTCTGGCTGGCAATAGTCACATTTACACTTACATCAATATGGTGACCAGTGTGATTCATGCCACATTGGAGGCTGTAGTGGGTCATTGAGTCAGGATCACCAAAAGTAATCATCATGCATTGACTGAAAGTTATTGAAGGAGAGGTTTATATGCAGTACAGCATGTGCCTCAGTAGGGCCTATTTTAATCATGGACTCACCACAAGGGAATTCTGCTAAGTTGCTTCTGTGCACCAGCTCTGTGCACCAACAAATAATGCACTTGTATCTAATCAAAATAAAATAAGATAAGATATTTTTATTAGTCACATACACATCGAAACACACAGTGAAATAAATCTTTTGCATAGAGTGTTCTGGGGGCAGCCCGCAAGTGATGTCACGCTTCCAGCGCCAACATAGCACGCCCACAACTTCCAAACCCGTATGTCTTTGGAATGTGGGAGGAAACCAGAGCACCCGGAGGAAACCCACGCAGACACGGGGAGAACATACAAACTCCTTACAGACAGCGGCCAGAATTGAACCCGGGTCACTGGCACGGTAATAACGTTATGCTAATTGCTACAGTACCGTGACTCCAGGGGTCAAATTGCTTACAACCCAATGGCATGAACATTGAATTTTCCACCTTCAAGTAACCCACATCCCCCATGTTCTTCTCCCACTCACACTCACCTGTCCACTAAGTTTCTTTTCTGTTTGTTCATCTTTCCCATCCCTTCCCCCCTCTCCCCTCCCCATCTGGTTCCACCTATCATCTACCAGCCTCTATTCCACCCCCATGTATTGCTATATACTGGCAATCTTTCCTCCTCTCTCTCAGTCCTGTTGGAGGGTCGTAACCCGAAACATTGACATAGAATCAGAATCAGGTTTATTATCACTGACATATGATGTGAAACTTGTTATTTTGGGGCAAGAGTACAGTGCAAGACATAAAACTCTATAAATTACAAAAATAAATAAATAGTGCAAACAAAAGGAATAATGAGGTAGTGTTCATGGGTTTATGGATTGTTCAGAAATCTGATGGCAACGGGGAAGGAGCTGTTCCTAAATCTTTGAGTTTGGGTCTTCAGGCACCTGTGCCTCCTCCCCGATGGTAGTAACAAGAAGAGAGCATGTCCTGGATGATGAGGGTCCTTAGCGATGGATGCTGCCTTCTTGAGGCACCACCTCTTAAAGGTGTCCTTGATGGTGGGGAGGGTTGTGTCCAATGGAGCTGGCTGAGTCTACAACCCTCTGCAGCTGCTTGCGATCCTGTGCATTGGAGGCTCCATACCAGGCTGTGATGCAACCAGTCAGAATGCTCTCCACCGTACATCTGTAGAAGTTTGCAAGAGTCTTTGGTTACATACCAAATCTCCTCAAACTCCTAATGAAGCAGAGCCGCTGGCGTGCCTTCTTTGTGATTACAACAATGTGTTGGGCCCAGGATAGATCCTCTGAGATGTTGACCCCCAGGAACTTGAAACTGCTCACCCTTTCCACCGCTGACCCCTCAATGAGGATTGGTATGTGTTCTCCTGACTTCCCCTTCCTGAAGTCCACAATTAGTTCCTTGGTCTTGCTGACGCTGAGTGTGAGGTTGTTGTTGCGACACCACTCAACCAGCCGATCTATCTCACTCCTGTACACTTCCTCAACGCCGTCTGAGATTCTACCAACAAAGGTGGTGTCATTGGTGAATTAATAGATGGTGTTTGAGCTGTGCCTAGCCACACAGTCATGAGTGTAGAGAGAGTAGAGCAGTGGGCTAAGCACACATCTTTGAGGTGCACTTGTGTTGATTTTCAGCGAGGAGGAGATGTTATTACCGATCCGCACTGACTGTGGTCTCCCATTAAGGAAGTCGAGGATCCAGTTGCAGAAGTAGGCACAGAGGCCCAGGTTTTGAAGCTTGTTGATTAGTACTGAGGGGATGACAGTGTTGAACGCCAAGCTGTAATCAATAAACAGCAGCCTGATGTATATTTTGCTGTTGTCTAGGTGCTCCAAAGCAGAGTGAAGAGCCAGTGAGCCCTTTGCATCCATGGATGCCGCTTGACCTGCTGAGCTCTTCCAGCATTCTGTTTCTGTACAATTTTAAGACAAATGAAGTAGATGAATTTTTATGGATGCACAGTACCCAATTTTGAATGAAATGACAGAACAGAAATGCACAAAATACTCAAATTCTGCCATGTTACTAATAGCATTATCAATCTGGTAGTCTATCTCTCTCTGCTTAAATGCAACATTTATGTTCAATGATGTTTTGGTATTGGTTTATTATTGTCACATGTACCGAGGTACAGTGAAAAACCTGTCTTGCATACTGATCGTACAGGTCAATGCATTACACAGTGCAGTTACATTGAGTTAGTACAGAGTGCATTGAGGTAGTACAGGTAAAAACAATAACAGTACAGAGTAAAGTGTCACAGCTACAGAGGAAGTGCAGTGATGTATACTTCTCTGCTAGCTGCTAAGCAGAATCTGAAGATGTATGGGAAAAAAAACGTGCAAGCATTAAACAACTTAAAATCTAGTACTTGGATAATGTAGAGAATGTTCCAGTAAAGTTTACGATTTACATGTTGAGGCCACTTATTTTGAGTTGTACTTGAGATACTGTTAATATTACATGCTCCAAGCCCCAATGATTTCTTCCTCTTGTGCTTCAATGACCTACAGAACTGAAAGTCTGCATTGATTTAACCAACCAATTCACACTCCACCTGCTTTATACTGACCCCAAAAACAATGCCTCTTGGCATAACAGATGGTAATATTCCTTTGCTGCTCCTCCTCCAGCAATATGTCTCAGGTTTCATCGTTATGAAAATGGCTCAACAAGGAGGATATTCAATGATTGTTATGAGTTGGCTTTGCATTATGTTCCTCGCCCTCATACTGTGATCCTATTAACACTTGCTTACTGTAGAGGATAACTCCTGAAACGAATTATTGAAGGCCACAACAAAAATTTTAACTTGTTAAAAAAAAAATCTTGACCCAAATGTAAAGTTGCAGTTAAAAGATGTGGATCTGAAGCTTAATGGCCATCAATTAAGGAAGAGATTTAAATTCATAATGACAATAACAATAGCAGTATAACATTTAACTAATGTTAGTCTGTTGAGGGCTCATATACAGATTGTATACTTAGCTATAACATGATTAAAATGTTCAATGACGTGACACATTGCAGTAAGTAATGCTTGACGGTGTATTAATATCCCAAATTACAATGTTCATAAACTTTAAGCTGTTTAACACAAGCAAGTATTTTTTCTCATACAACTTCAGCTTATACTTTGTAGCTAGCAAAAATATACATCGTTGCAAATAAATATCACATTTTGGGGTCATTTTGCATCTGGAAACACATGCATGCTGGGTTATACTGCAATCACAAAGAGAAAGAGAGTGAGAGAGACAGAGATGGAGAGAGGGAGAAGGGCCACCAAGATGGTAAAGCTATTAGTAAAGGTTAAAAGATTCTTTGGTGAGAAATTCTGGCCTTATTCCAGGAGAATCGTTCAACTAAGCAATTAGAATGAATTTTTGAATGAATCTTCCAGAAGAAAAGAAAGCATAATAACTTTATAACAAACCAAAGTTTTAGAAGTAAATTGTATATGATTTGTTCCATCACTGACTGGGTCACTGATCTGTTCATCTATAAAAACCCTAATCACTACAGTTTAGCAACACTGTGACCACTTTGATCACTTTGCAGTAAAATGGACTTTGGTTTGTTTTTGTTCTAATTGTGTTCTTTCGTGTAAAAATTGTGTATAATTTATGTTTAATTCATATTTTTCTTGTGAATGCTGCTTCTATGATGCTATGTGTCTGTGATGCTGCTGCAAGTTTTTCATTGCACCTGCGCATACATGTACTTATGCAAATGACAGTAAACTCGACTTTGACATTGACGAATTTGTTCATTGACAAAACCACGTTGTAAACCTAAGAAACAGAATGTGTTCTGTGGAGTGCTATACCGGTGCAGAAAATAGATTTTAATTTGAATAAAATTAATTGCAGACAAAAAAACTGCTTTTAGATCCTGTTTCCTAGCCAGTGTGCTCTACACCTCCAGCAAGATATACAGAACAGAACAGATCAAAAAAGGATATTCTTGTTGTGAAATTTAACTGAGAGGAAGAATAATACTTTCAAACATTTACATTATTTTGATGCTGGAAATATTTAACTAATATTACTCTGTAGCGGGCTCATGCACAGGTCTCATACAGTTTTTCTGTAACATGATCAAAGTCATCAACAACATTACACATTGCAGGAAGTAATACTTGACTGTATTATTTTCTTTAGGTCGTGATGTTACTTTCAGTTAAGAATATTTATCTATAAGTTCATTAATTACTACTTCAGAAAATATGTCTCATTGGTAGAAGGATTAGAGAGGAGATGAGAATAAAAATTGTTCACTCTACTATTAGATGGTACCACAACTAGTCAACACAAATAAAGTATTTGTGCTTAAAGGGCATCTACTGATCTCACACATGTCTAGAAATCCTGTGACATTTGCAGGCATCTACAGCTCACTGGGTTGTACTTTCATCTCTACATTAGCATGAGGGGAAAGGAGTTCACTTCCTAATGGATGCCCAGGCAGAAACTTTCATTACGTTTACAAATTAACTGGATGAGCATTGATTTATTGGCCATGGATCTAGAGTTGGGAAGTGGGATTAACCTAAAGTTTGCCTTTGATCGGCTTGGACAGAATGGGCCAAGTGGCATCCTTCTGTCCTGTAAATTTCCATGATCAAGTCCACAAGGAACACATGTTAAAAGAGGTTCCAATTAGAATGATCAAAAACAATTAAAAACCCATCTAATGTCCTCTTTACTTGATTATTCCTCTGATTCTTCTATTGTATTTTTCTTACCAAGAGACCACAGAGCAAGTGTTCATCATATTGAAAAGGTGTGCAGCCTCGGATGCCGAGATGAGAAGATGTCTTCTAAACCTGGTCAAGGCCTCCAGGAGAGGCGAATTGCAGCCTACAAACACTTCACCTTCAAGTTTCACCTCCATCAGCACACTTACTACAATTAACTCTATGAAACTGGACCTTATGAACTTAACAATTTGCAGTATTCAATACATGTCAGCACCATGTAATCCTTCCCTAGTCTCCAACAGTCTCCTCAGGCAGACCTCCACCAAAAGAAGCCTCTGAACAAAATCTCTGAAGGGAGGAGGAATGTCAAGAAATGTAGAAGCAGATCTTCATTATAGAAATAGTTAGTGTGGAGGCCAACTCAAAATTATACCATACTCTACAGGAAGTCCATAAATGGAAACACTTCATGCAACCCTGTTAGTTGGACAGCTACAAGAAAGAAACCTCTGACACAAATTTCCTACCTCTACATGTACACACATTGATCCAAAAACCATACATCCCCTGATGCACCTCCATTGCTTGGTGAGCCTACGCACTGCAGAGCAACGGGCATATCCCTCAGCATTAACAACAGGGAGGATCATGGATAGAATAACAGCTCCAACAACCTGACATCAATCCCACCCTCAAGTGTTTGCCTGTGACTGCATGGCTTTCCTCAGTGTGCTCCAGTTTGGTCCCACATCCTAAAGACATGTAGGTTGGTAGGTTAATTAGCTACTGTAAATTGTCCCTCGTGTGTAGGTGATTTGAGAATCTGGTGGCATAATAGGATTAGTGTAAAGGGGTGCTTAATTGTCAGCATTAACTCAACAGGTCAAAGGGCCCCTTGTCATAAGAACAACAGGTTATTCAGTCCTTCGAGGTCATCATGCCACTTAAGGAGATTATGTCTGATCTGTGACTTAATTATTTTGTCCTGCAACTATTAGTAACTTTGGTTAACAAAAAATAAAATTAACAACTGTTATTTTTGGAAGAGAGTTCCAAAATTTCACTGTGTGTGGATGTGCTTCCAAACTTCAGTCTTTAAAGATCAGGCTTTAGTTTTTAAACCATCCCCGCTCGTCATAGAGTCCTTCCCCGACCAGCAGAAATAGTCCCCACCCCCACTCCCCCACTTCACTACACAATGAGCTTCCCTTAACAGCTTAGAAACTTCAATCTAAGCAGCCTTTAGTTTCCTAAATCCCAGAGAACATTCTCCTTGTAATTTACCTGAGGGACAGCTCACAGAATTATCCCGTTCTTCCTTGAAAGCTGCCTAGAGGCATTGGGAGGTCAATGGATGTAGTAAATTAAGGTCCACGGACCTTTACTGATCATTTGGCATTTTATTCAGTAACCTCCCATCTATCTACTTGCCTGGGGCTCCATTTGTTAAAAGGGAGTTAGGAAGGAAGGTGGGTAAAATCTGCTGTTCTGAGGTCTCAGGTGCCTGCATTGTGTTAACAAGGCTGGGCCTACTTGGTGGTAAAGAATGGAAACCTCATTGGAATAATATCAGCTTCAGGGAGCTCCGTCCATAAACTGATTGCCCACTAAAACATTCCACTACTTGGTGGGATGAGGAGCAGCTTATAAAAATAGTGAGCCACCACTCAAAGTAATACAAAGGGTTGTTGTACCCAGGTATGCCAAGTACCCAACATTACTGCAGTAATGTTGCAAAATATAACCAACGATATCATTACCACCTCACTGTAAACTTCATGGGAGAGCTGCACTCATGGAAGGCCTTCAGATGATGATTACTATGAATTGCTCAGTGTGTCCAGCTGCTACCGTACTTCTATCGGAAAATACCAGGGGGAGGTAGCAGCAACTCGTGGGAAGTCAGCATCACCGCTCACCAGATGTTTCTCCATCCATGAACATATAGCACTGATGAAATCAGGCAGTAAGTTCCATGATTGTTGCTAATTTACCTCATCACTTCGCTTCATATTTTTAACTATTGCTTTCCGATTTAGTTAAAGTGGCACAATAAGTTGGAAGAGTGGAGCTTTTACAGTTTGTAATCATCATCTGATCCTTCCTAATTAACATCAAATCTATCGCAGAAACAATGTATTTTGTTGTTTTTCAGTAATGATTTTGCCTGTGATAACTGACAGCAAATATTACTTCTCTAATTTATGATGAAATTCAAAATATGTATTTTACATGCTTGCAACATCAAATGATATTAATTATTTTAATCCTCTATTTATTACTCAGAGTTATTATTTCCAAGTAGTAGAGTGAATGTTACAGGAAAGTGGCAGAGTAAATCTAAAACCTCTGTGTTTCCCAAAAGCAAATTAAAAAGATTTTGTTTGTGTAATTGCTAATTAATATATTATTGTTACATGTACCAAGATACAGAGAAAAACTTTGTGTGTCTGAATTATAAAACCCTGTCTCTTAAGTAAGATTAACATTATGGGACAGAGTTTCAATTTTGGACACAATTTGGATGCAAATGCAGTGCCAGATTGTGCTCCTCGGCTAAAATTATTTTTTTTAAATCAAGTACCACTCAACCTCATTTATGTATAGCCAATAAAAATTCCCATGAATCAGCACAATAGGGTAGAGCTTCAGAATGCAATCCATTTTTCAATTTTTGCTTTAAATTATATTCCTTGTTATACTCAAGAGTGTTAAAATGAAAAGAACTGTAATGTAATAACAAAAAAGGTATTTTAATCGGGGTGTTTAATCACAAGCTGTTATTAAATTGTTTCTTAAGTATGCCTCTAAGTGCCCTGATGCTTAACAGAAGCAGCTCAATTTTTAGAACCAATTTGAAAAAAAAGCCACAATCAAACTGAAACTCGATTTGCATTGGATGTAATTTGCACTTGAAATACAAAGTTCATTTTTCACCAAATTTCAAGCAAATTATGCAAAATAAATCAATGCAGCCTTATTCAGACTCTATCTCTGGAGTATTTAACAGAGAATGCTCATGCAAGCATTACATCCTCCCTAATAAAGAGACGCCAAAATACAAAAGCTTAAAACATCACAGATCTTGGACAGAAGGACAAACTTTAGTATCATTATTTCTGAGCTGCAAATTCTGCAGGAGAGCATCAACGAGCACCATTATGTCAGCTTGATAATTTAAAAATGTCTTCTCATGTTCTACAAATGTTTTAATATATTTAGAAATATCCTCAAAAAACATGACCACTGCAAATTGCTAATGCAACCAACATTGTTATCCTCATAATTAAATACTACCTCAAACTACAATCACTTTTCTCATTTAGTGCAATGACTTCCTGTGGCCACATTACATATTCCTTAACACAGTTTGTTAATTAGATGAAAATAAAACAGTAAAAAATGAAATTGTAAGGATCATAACATGACAATGAAAAGCAGACAGCTGTTGGTAAAATACTTTCAAGTAACAACCAATCTCAAATGACAAGTCGGGAGATATCACCAACTAGAGAAAAATAAAATGAACCAATTGAATACAGTGTGTGCATCTTTATATTCTAATATGAGAAATACAATTTTCAACAAAATAGTTTTGCCAAAGAATGCATATTTCACACTAATAACTAAATGTACCCATTAGATCATCTATAGAGTCATTAATATCTATACTAAAATTTTTACTTCTAAAGAGAAGGCTTGCAACTAGAAACATTTAATGACCTCAGGATGTCTCAAAGCAATTTATAGCCATTAAGTATTTTTGAAGTGCAGTTAGTGTTATAATGTGGAGAAATGTTGCAGCCAATTTATTCATAGCTCCTTCCCGGTTCTGATCAAAGGTCTCCAATGTGAAACATTAACCCTTTCTCTTTCCACCGACACTGCCTGACCTGGAGATTTTCCAGCATTTTCTGTTGCTATTCATAGTTGGGTCCCAGTTGTAGCAATAAGATCAATGACCAGATAATTATGCTGTGATGGAGAAAGTTAAGGTACAAACCTTTCCCAAAAAAACTGGAAGACTCCAGCACTAATTTTTACATGTATCTTAGATGGTTTCTAGAAATTGGTTGCAATTCAAAAGAAATTGAATGATCAAACCATAATTCCCAGATTCCTCTTTCAAACCCCCTTACTCGCTATACAGGCCTACACTGGAATTCTTTCCTCTGTCTTCAGAAGCCCCTCTTCCAATCAAAAAGGGGCACTTCAATCCTTGTGTATCCATTCACCTGCCCAATATCAACTACCATCTTCATTATACCATCTCACATCTGAGTTGGATGATTACAAGTTTAAAATGTTACCACAAAGACTCAGGCTGACACACCAGTACAATACAGTGAAAAAGTTGCATTATTAGTTGTGATATATTTTGTTGAACCAAGATCTCCTACTCTCACTTAAATCAATGCAAAACACCCTGTCATACTAATTCAAAGATGTACAACTGAGTTAACCCCAGTGTCCTGGGTGATATTTTTTCTCAGTTAACGTCACTGACAACAGATTATCTGGTCACTTTCACATGATTGTTGGTAGGAGCTAGTCGTGTGCAAGTTGGCTAGTTGGATGTTTAGGGTGCATCTCTGTGGAGAGGACTGGGATGCCAAGACCTTAAATGACAGAAGTTATAAAACACAATGAATATATTTCCGTAAGAGAAGGGGAGAGTTGGAAGTGTTGTGAGTACAACAGGACCAGTGGCTGAAAGCATGGCCATTAGGAGAGGGAAATGGAAAATTCTGTCAGTGAGGTGGGGGTTGGGGGGGGGGGTGAGCTTGCAGGGCGAGGTTTCAGGTTCCACCATGTGAGGCCTGGTCACCACTCCCCACCTCATCATAGGGCCATAATGTGGAAGCCTCTGGCAAGATCCACCCCCCAAGCACTACAGCCAATGAGTACAGCAGGGGGAGTAGTACAAGGGCCAAGTGCAAGCAGTGGATCAGATCCAGGATGAACTGCCCAATGGTGAATCCAGCACTGTATTATGGAGGACTGGAATTTGAAGACATGCTGAACAGTGGAGGGTAAATCGGCTGCAGTTCACTTTTGAAAAAGCATCTAAGATCTGAAACTATTCTATTTATCTTTCCTGACCTGCTCAGTGTTTCCAGCATTTTCTATTCTTATTTCCGGACATAAGTCAGTTGGCTAAAATAATTGCTACTCAAATCTCTGAACTTGCAACATTTTTCTCTCCTCGTCTTTTCAGAAGTAGTTTTAACACAAACATGTTTGTATGTATTCCCAACTTTTGGGATTTGTCATTATTATAGAATCATAAAGTCATTCAGCACAAAAACAGGCCCTTTGGCCAACCATGTCTGTGTCAACCATTAAGTACCTATCTAAGCTAAGTAAAAGCTTTAAAAGATGATGATTTGTTAATGAAAAGCTTTAAAATTAGCATTCAAGCAATACTTGCACCAACAATCAATTACAAACAACTCTTCTTTATTATATTATACAAAGGTTAGCCCACAACAAATTCCCTAACCATCATTACACAGTCATTCTTTTTTTAAAAATAATTTATTTATAAAAGCTATTTTTATCAGAACATTTTAAATTGAGAACTCAAGGAGGCTGTGTTAATGGTAGGTTCACACAAAATGCATTTAATGTAAAATGCCAGTAGCAATTCTCCTCATGTCAAGTTTCCAAAGATTGCCATAAATTGTTAGCTCTCGTTGATATAATGGCTGTAATATCTGAAGTGACTCCTTTGCTTCAGGGTTTTTTTCCCAAATGAAAGACAAGAAGCAAATAAATTATTCAAATGACCTCAGAAACAAAAAAAGCATCAACTGTACCTCCCAGCTGTAAACTCATAACTTCTAGGGTGGCTGTTTTAATGTCAATAACGAGACTAGTGGTTCTAACATGTAAAAAAAAATGATAAATGATGTCTAAATTCTGTAATTCGAAGTAGACATCCAATTAACGGTCACTGTTTCTACCTACTGAAACAGAACTGGAAAGTTCTAACTATTTCAAAATACAGTGAAGTAAATCTTAAGTCTGAGACACTTACAGAGGTGATACTTGCTCAGGTGGTTGAAGGAGACAGCATGAAACTCCAGAGTCATACATTCACACAGCAGCTGTTTGGAGAGAATGGTACTGACTTTAAACAAATAACCCTGGCTTGATGGTCTGAAGAAGGACACTCCTGCTGGTGTCTTGAGTCTGGAATCATTATTTGCCCAATGTGAGATAGGCTGCACAAGTATTGGCCAGCCGTGAAACTGCAGGGTTGCTGTAACTCATAAATGCAATCCTGTATTAATTCAAAACTGCCAACAAAAGACAAACTATAACAAAGAAAATAAGATCAGAAAATGTCGGAAACACTCAGCAGGTCAGGTGGCTTCTGTGGAAAGAGAAACAGAGTTAACATCTCATGTTGGAGACTCTTCTAATAAAGGGTTTTTGACTTGAAATGTTAACTGTGTTTCTCTTTCCATACTGTTGCTATTTAAAGTGCTGAGTGATTCCAGCATTCTCTGGTTTTGATTTTAAATTTGCAGCATTTCCAGTTTTTTGTTTATCTTTATGTGCTAGCCTTAAAATTAATTGATGAATTGGTCGCTGTCCACATACTAATGAAAATGTCTTGTAACCATGTCTCTAGTTAGGCTGTTGAAAAGCAAAGCAAAGTAGTTTACAGTAACTCACATAAATATATGTAGTATTCCTGAACTCAAAATGGCATTTTCTTTGTCATCTGGATTGGGAACTGTGTCAATGGAACCAAACACCTCAAATAAGCTTTAATACCAAGTAACTCTTAGACATTTCAATGAAAAAATAATTGAAAAATGTTTTCAAACAGAGGCAAATTCCAATGTTATTCAATCATCTGGCATACTTTGGCATAAACCTTATGATGAGAAAGGCCCATGGAGAATTGTCTGATGCCTTTTGCAAGTTTCTGTTGGGAGGAACGCCAAAGGTAAATGTGGGTTATTTTACCAAGATCAGCAGTGAGGTCAATGCCCTACACTAATGGTAAAATCTACCCCAATCTTTCACTCTCAGAATTATCATTTGTTCCAAAGAAGCTTCAGTTTTAGATTATAGATTCTTTGATGTCAAGAAAGGGTGGACCAGTGGCAGATCTCAGACAGCACAGCAGTGCAGCAAGTGGAGCCACTGCCTCAAAGCTCCAGAAGAACCCAGGTTTAATCCCAACCTCCAGTGTTGTCTGTTTGCACGTGACCACGTGGGTTTTACCCGGGTGCTCTGCTTTCTTCCCACATCCCAAAAATGTGTTGGTTGGTAGGTTACTTGGCCGCTGTGAATTGCCCCAAATGTGTGCAGGAGTGGTAGAATCTGGAGGGGAGTTGATGCGAATGTGGGAAGAACAAAATGGGTTAGAATGAGATTAATGTAACAATGGGTGGTTAATAGCTGGCATTGACTTGGGAGGCTGAAGGGCCTGTTTCCATCCTGTATCCCTCTAAGACTCTAAAAAGAAGTAGTTAAAACTACATACCTGGTCATTATTTGTTGAGCTTGGTAAATTTGCAAGACTGTTTTCATGTTGAAGCTCCGAGCTCCTGCTAATATGACGGACCGCAAAGGCAAAAGAAGGTAAAGTAGGACATAGCAACAAATGATTCATTCTTATTTAGAGTAGAACAAATTGGCACTTCACAGTAGATGCCCCCACAGAAGATCTTATCCATCCCTGCTGAGCAAGCTAATAGCATCATAGCATGCTTGCAGATGGTTCCAGGCTAAAGGACTTCGAACAAAAAAGACATCAAGAAAAATGATAAAAGGATGAAAGAAATTAAAGGTCACCTGGACCATCCTTTTTATGACTGGCACTGGATTTGTCTGGTGTGAAGAATGCAAACAAGTGAAAAGAGGTTTTTCATTTCATCATTTTGCTTTAACTTCTAACAGTCTGCAAACATGTAGCAATTTTATTTCTGAAGATGAATGTGAGAGGTTTTGGAGAAAGAAGCTTTTCTGCAGAGTTAGACGTATGAGGAGAACACTGCATGAAGCAGACCAGTAGTTAAAAGCCATTAACATTCACTAATTCCATAAGCAGGTTTGCAGATTTGGACATGGATGTTTAAAAAAAAACGATTGCTAATTATAATTTCAATCTCTGAGTTATATGGTTCCTAAACTCCAGAAAATCTTAATGAATACTAGGAGAATTCCAAGTACAAACTGGAGGAACGGCACTTCATTTTCCTTCTTGGAACCTTGCAGCCTAACAGCATAAACATTGAATTCTCCCACTTTAAATAATCCCCACAACCTCCCGCCCAACACCCCCCAATCATGCCTCTTCTTTTCTTCCTTTTCCTAGCCTATGACTCTTTTTCCTACCCCCTTTTTTCTCTCCTTATATTTGACCCATGCCCCAGTGAATCTGCTCTCCCCTCCTCCCCTGCACCTGTCTATCGCTATCTCTTACCTCCATCTACCTATCACCACCTTGTGCCCACCCCACCTCCCCTCTTTTGTCCACCTATCACTGCTCTGCTTTTCCCTCCTATATATTGGGCTTCCTCTTTTCCTACCTTCAGTCCTGAAGAAGGGTACTGACCCGAAACATTGACCGCCTGCTTTTCTCCACGGATGCTGCCTGGCCTGCTGAGTTCCTCCAGCATCATAGTGTTTTTCATCTCAATGAATGCAGTCACTTATCCACCGGTACATATAACAAGTGTACCCGTAGTTTGTGAAGTGTTTTAATATCTCATTCAGACGTGAGAACTAAAGCGTGATGCTATTACAGCGCCAGCGACCCGGCTTCAATTCCCACCGCTGTCTGCAAGGAGTTTGCACATTATCCCCATGTCTGCGTGGGTTTCCTCCGGGTGCTCCAATTTCCTCCCACATTCCAAAGGCATATGGGTAAGGAAGTTGTGGGCATGCTATGTTGGTGCCGGAAGCGTGGCGACACTTGCAGGCTGCCCCAGAACACTCTACGCAAAAGATGCATTTCACTGTGTGTTTCAATGTACATGTGACTAATAAAGATATCTTATCATATATGCATTCCCTTTTCATTCTAATTACCTCTTCCCACCCTGCTCCTTTATTTCACTCCTTCCTTATGCTTACTTCAAAACTACCATTAAATGAATCAAAAATAAAAACAGAACATTTTTGAAATATCAAGCATGTTGCAAGTATCTGAGAAAGGAGACACAGTTGATGTTCCAAGTTGGTGAACTTTCAATAAATTCTGATTGACCTAAAACATTCAATCAATTCCATCTCCACTGATGTTGTCTCATTTGCAAAGTATTTTCAACATTTTTTCCCCATTTCCAACATCTGCAAAATTTTGCTTTTGCCTTAAATGAATTAATTATTTTGTTTCGCCCTTTCTGTGTGCAGCAACTTCCACATTCTGATCACTCTCTCAGGTTTGTTCCTCCAGAATTCTTGATATAATGCCAAGTTAACATTAAGGGTCCCCTGTTATGGACCCAACAAAAATCTGAAGCAGTTTCTCCACATACGCCATATGGAAACCTTAACACTGAACTCACCAATTAGCTTTCCTCTTCATCCTTCATTTTCAGAGGAGCCCAGATTTACATACGTTTTCCAATTAGCTGCATTTTCTGAGTTCTAATAGTATATATTTTAGATTTTTCTTTTTCTCTTGCTTTAGTGTTGCATGCTTAGATTAAATCTCATTTGATTCTTTAAGTATCCATGGATACAATTTAACAAGACCCAGAGTTTTGACCTCCCTATATTTGATTAGCTTGTCTAATGTTTCTTCTCATCTTTTACTGCCGTTTCCTTATGGCATAGAAGCAGGCAATTTGGCCCATCGAGCCTCTCAGAGCTATTGCATCAGTCCCATTCCCTCCCCTGTTTCCCTCAAACTTATTCTCTCACACATGCCCATTAATAGCCCCTGATCCTCCTACCACCCACCTACACTAGGAGTAATTTATAGTAGCCAGTTAAGCTAACAGTGAGCACATCTTTTGGGATGTGGGAGTAAACTGGTGCATCTGAAGGAAACCAATGCAGGAAGAACATGGGAACTTCACACAAACAGCATCGGAAGTCAGGATTGAACCCAGGTTGCTGGAAAAGTGAGACAGCTGCACTACCAGCAACACTATGATCAATATGATTACACATTAGTTTTGCTTCTCATGTCTGAAGAAGCCAATATATTTTGTGACCTCTACTGTTGCAGCTTTTTCTTTGGCAGTGAAATCTGGGCCATTTGAGTTTCATTTCTGTGAAGTTATTGTGTTTACTCAGTCCTTTATTTTTATTTCTGCAGACTGATCAAAGCAGCAAGGATAAAGGATACTGAGAGCCACAGAGCCACAAAAAGCACAGGTGTCCAATGGGAGGCAAATTGAAGGCATGGGCCAAGTCCAGCACAATCCTGTCCAAAATGAATGTCCCATCAAGATGTCTTTAATTTAAATATTGTTCCCAACTCTCTGTATGATTTACTCCTTGTTTCAGTTTGAATGAAAATCAATGTCATATGTCATGACGTCTTGATCTAATTACTGGCTTTAAGGCAAAAATACACACTGCATACATTGATTATATCATCACATCATTGAGATGTAATGGGAAAATGACTCTGGTGTTGGAGTGAGTTGTGACAGGACATGCTGATCCATTTTTGCAATGTGTATAACTTCTGCCAGAAATGGGCAGAAACACATCAAAATCTTCAAAATGCATTTCATGTCCCATTTACACTTGAAAAAGATACATTTTTTTGTTAATTCACTTTCTGGATTTATGTGTTCCTGTTCCCAGTAATTCTATTGTCTACTTACTGCCATGGAGATGGGAAGCTCTGACTCAAGACCCAGGAAACTTTAGCACACTGGATAAGTTACTAGACTAATTCATACTTAATTATGGTACATTGCAAATTCAAATTCAGTTAATTAAATCACTTGAAATGTAAAAACTGGTATTAGTAATGGTGATCATCAAGCTACTGGATTATCATACAAACCATCTGCTTTAATGTTCTTTAGGGAAAGAAACATCCATCCTTATCCAGCTAGGCCTTAATGTGAATCCAGATTCACGGCAATGTGATTGGCTGTTAATTGCCCTCTGATATGGCACATCACTCAGTTGAAGGGAAATTAGGGATGGGCAATAAATTCGGACTGTGCCAACATTGTATGAATGAAAATGAAGGGATGGCTTCAGGATGTCCCAAGATGTGTTTTACAGTCCCTTTAGTACCTTTTGAAGCATAGTTATGTTGTAATACAGGAAGTGTGTTGGCTAATTAGTTAACGGAAAGATGCACAACAATGGAATGATGACTAGTTAATCTGTTGGTTAAGAGGTAAGTGCTGGCTGGTATACCAAAGGTACCTCCCTTCACTTCTTCACATTATAAAGCCATGGAACCTCTTTGCATCTACCTTCTGTGCTGTTCTCCCTCAACACCAGACTGGATGGCAAGCTGGATTTTGGTCCTCAATTCTCAAGAGTTGAACACAATCTTCTGACTCAGAAGCTAAAGTGCAGCCATCTGAGCCACAGATAACAACAGTAGTTTGTATTAGGAATAGCTGACAGGAAAAGATAATGTCATAAGAAGTTTGTTGTGTTGATTCCTGCATAAAAGTGACATATAATGTTTTTAAGTCACACTACTTACTCCAATTCTAGTATACCAGTGGTACAAATCAAACTTAACCTGACTTCTGTTATTATGATGGTGCTTCAGTTAATAATATGTCTCAAAGCATACTCCATGAGAATTTGCATTATAGAACAAATGTCCATATATAACTCCATTGATAGTTTAGAGATCAGTATGACATTCACAGGCCTTGATGTACCACTAGATTATTTTGAACAGGCTCAATACAATGAATAAGTGTGCACCATTTATTTAGAAGAACTATTTGCATTAATTATTAACAAATAGGACATAGAGTAAAAATATTCGTTGCTTCTAATAACTGTTACCACTGAATCAAAAGATGCAACAGGTAAATGCATAAACAGCTTAATATGTGGTTGCGGGATGCTAGGCTGGAGAAAAGATATTGACACAGAAGTGGGAAAAACAAATCAATTATTTCAGGTAATGGATATGTCTGTGCAAACAAAAGTAAGGTTTTCTGTTTTGTAAAGTGAGAATCACAACAGTATGGATCATTGAATGAAACTTCAACACCAGCAGTTTCTTCAGTGAAGTAGGTTTCCAATTTCTTGGCTTTCAATGATTGGGTTTTTCAGGGACATCAAGAGGCTACAATAATTTTAACCACAAGGCCTCAGTCAATTTGCAAGCTGGTGGGAGTATGAAGAGTGATACAGGAAGACAAAGGCCTAGTGCCCCTTGGTCAACGACCAGCTTCCAGGTAGCTGATGGATAGGGTGATTTAGGAGTGTTCCTTAAGAGAGAAAGGATGGTGGAAATCCTGGGCAGGAGGTATTTTCATTCATCTTGTGAGATATCTGCTCTTCCTGTGCCCACAAAGGACAGCTTTTAACTTAATCCAATGGGTTTCTTCAGCCTGTTTTTGCTCGTTGAGAAAAATGTAATTGCTCTCTAGTTAGGGAAAGGATCAAACTGTATCACAGCTCAACTGGCCCTAAAAGGCTTCTAGGGCAGCCACCTGCCATGCCCTCCAGGTTAGACTGTGGATCTGAGAGCAAATGAGCAACTTGTTTATTCGTTACCACCCACTAAACTGGTTGGGTAAATGTTTAGCCTTTAGCCTTATCTGGAATGTTTCAATCCTCCAAAACTTAATTGATCTCCTTCTTAAGAACAGCACAAAATAGATAGTGACAAGGAAACCTTAATTCATTTAATGTTTTGACCCCCAGGATAATGGAGGGATGAGATTTCAAAGAGAGAAAACAATCAGTTGTACAACAGCTTAATGTTGATACGTACAATTGGTTCTCAGGGTGAGGGTGTGATTAAACTATTCTGCAATTATTTTCCAACTAAATTTTAATACCAGCTAAATATGAAAACTATAGTTAGCAGGCACATTATCTGAAAAAGTCATTATCACCATAGTCTAATTCTCCTAATTCAAGGGTGCTTTTTTCTTATTGTCAGCTAATCTGAATCAAAATCAGAAGAAAATTTGAAAATTTGTTCCATAATTCAAACCTCCTAATAACAATGGAAATTATTGATTTATTCAGATTTGAGATCCCACTTAAACTGGTTTCTGTATCACGTCCTGGTGGGAAAGGATAATGAAATAGTTGAAGAACTGGGAAGCAGGTTTGTTTCCCCTTCATTTATCATTCATTCAGAGTCTGAAACACATACAACCCCTGGTATTCACATGGAGAAGGAAGTGTCCTTTTCACAGATGGTTAAACGAATGAGCACAGATAGAAATTGTGGAAGTTTTGTAATCATAAATCTTGAGAAAGCTGATAAAAAACTATACATCATTAGAATGCTAGTTTTCATCAGCAAGGAATGCTGAGGTGAGTTAACAGCCAGGCAGTGAGTTGCTGGCATGGTTTGTGCTGGTATGATTGGCTTGAGAACAAAGAAGCAGCTGGCATTTGGGAATTCCAAAACTCCCTGATGGCTTATGACGTTTTTACTCTGCTTGTGACCGATCAAAGAAATGGAATAAGCAAGGACAGTTAATGCTTCTTGGGGAAAGAGGCTACATAACTTTGACTATTCAATGGCATTGCAATGCAGAATGGACGGTGCATTATTTACCAAATGTCACTCACATTAAGATCAATGTCTCAAGGTAGATTCCACTATCTAATAGTTAAACCCAGAGCATTCAGGAGTGAAGTTAGGAAAGACTTTTACACATACAAAGGATGGTAGAAGTTTGTAACAAGCTTCCATAAATGGTGGGTGACTTGTTTATTTGTTTTTCATTCATACACATGACTTGAGGATCATTAGCAAGGCTCTAATTTATTGGCCATTGCTGGTTGCTCTTGAGAAGCTGATGGTAAGCCATTTTCTTAAACTGACGTGATGTGTAAATTGGAAGGGACTTTGCTACTGTTTGCATGCACTGACTGTTCTTGCCCCAGTTCTGATATTGATGATTTTCTACAACTGACATTTAACAAAGAATATGGGACAAAGGTGGATATTTGGTCTCCAGTACTCCAGATGGTGGATGGTAAGTCAGACAGCCAGCCAACTTGGCTGACAAATGGAACCTGGAGGGTTGAATCTGCCACATTCATTTCCAAAAAAAACCCTGCAGCATGCTTTCCGTAAGGTGATCCCAGATGGACAGGCTGCAGAGGACCTCTAGTTTGTTTCTGCTGCTACACTGTGTAGGTTTATCTCCAGCAGTGCTCTGATGCAATTGGGATTTTCCAAATCTGGACTCTCACCAACCTACAGCATGGTTCTCTCTCAACTTAGGTAAGTGGAATACCCCTACAGAGAGAACACATGCACCTCATATTGGGGAAACAGGAATTCTGCCTATGTGTCTATATGCCATAACTCAGTCTTAAGGCTCTATTACACATTTTCGTTTGACATATAACTAGCCAACTAAAATAAACAAGGCTAGTGAAAGGCAGATGAGTAACTGGTAAGAAGCAGTCATTCAAGGGATACCACTAAAATAGACACTGAAAAATAGTTAGCAAAAGAACGATTAAAGATTATCCATCTGATGAGAAAAACAATAATTATTGCTTCATAATCCTCAAAATGGTGCACAGCTGAATACAGTGAAGAATCTGTTGGCTAATATCAGTTATATTTTTCAGCCAATAAATATATTTTCTGTTGGGCTTTTTCTTATGAAATATAAAGAGTTCAATGGAGACAAAGGAGTTGTGATCATTTGTAATAGAAGAAGTGACTTTGTACTCTGATTTCAGCAGCCAAGGCATTGGGCTGGACAACTCTGCATCCAGCCCATGTCTTGAATTTGCCTTCCATGTAGTGCCCTTAGCTGCAGTAATTTTTTTTAGCCACACAGTTCCCAATGTTCTGCCAGCAGCACAGTGGTGCAGAGAGTAGAGCTTCTCAGCACCAGTGACCTGGGTTCAATCTGACCTCCAGTTCTGTGTAATGTTGAGTCTACATGTTCTCCTTGTGACCATGTGGGTTTCCTCTGGATGTTCTGGTTTCTTCCCACATCCCAGAAATGTGGAGATTGGTAGTCTAATTAGCCACTATAAATTGCCCCTAGTATGTAGGTGAGTAGCAAAATCTTAGGGAAATTGATGGGAATGTGGGGAGAATAAAAATGGGATTACTGTAGGATCAGTCATCAAGTGGAGTTTATTGTTATGTGCACAGTACAGTAGGGTAGAGATACAACAAAAACCTTGCTTGCAGAAGCATAACAGACATGTAGGTACAGACAGCACACAAAATATAAATTGTACACAAAATTATGCCATACAGTATAATTATGACAAAATATGATTGTGCGAAAACAAGACCTCAGTGCAAAAAAAAGACACAGTCAAAGACAAGCCCACGGTAGTGTAAGAGGTGGTCCATAGTGTTCCTTTGCTGAGCTGGGGTTAAGGATGTGCAGGTAGGTTAAAGAACCTAGTGTGAATGGCTGCTTAATTGTCAGTGTGGATCTGATGGGTCAAAGAATTTATTTCTGTTCTACATGATTTTATGATTCACTCTCACTCCTGTGGTATATTGGACCAGAAGCAGTGACTGGGCAACAGGCAAAGGAAACCAAGGCCCCACTAATGCATGACCCTGATGGTCTTTTGACAGTTCGTACTGTCAAAGGCCACCCACTCTGTTTATTACTGTCTCTAATGATCACATACAGCCTGAACCCGTTGAATAATATTTAGATAATAAAACAATTAAATATGCTTTTAAAATATATTCAATTCATGTCAATTAATGATGAATAATAATTAAATAATTTTTACAAATGTTTCCATCAGATTGAAAAATAGAAAATGTAATTTCTTTATTCAAATATGTGGCGCTCCATACTTTTGTGCAGTAGTGCGTAAGAACAAATGTTCAGAAGATGCTGACAAGCACTCTGCAGATAACTAATGGTTCTCTGCCTATCCGCCAACTAACCATCAACACGTTCAGACAACTGGTTCTGGAATTTGCTCACTAATTCTGCTCTGCCTCTGTCCTTTTAAATCCTTTAAGATGCTTCTTCCAACTTAATTCTTGTTGCAATTGTAAGGTGGGAACAACTAGAGTTGATTGCAGTTGTTTTGGGGCATATTCTTTGTGTTTAGCTGATTCAGGTGAGAAGAGGAACCACAAGGGGAAAGGATTCACTCCAGAAGTTTGTGAAAAGCTTTTATAGCAATTTGAAGAAGAGCATTTTTCCCAGGTGCCTGGAGGCTAACCCCAGTGGACAGTCATACTTTGTCAGTGTCTTTGAGTTGGCTTATCATGCACAGACCATAAGTAGCAGAAAGAAAGGGAATGTTAGCCTCACTAGGTGTGTGCACAGCTCTGAAAGTGGATCCATTGTCCAAATGCAGAGTTAAGGTCATGTTGCCATGAATCTCACTGCATTGAATGAAAATGCAGCCAAGAGTATGTGCAGCTTGCACTTTGGCTGCTAATGGACTTCTGTGTGCATACACAGCACCATTTATTGTAGTTTAAAGATAATGTTGGTAATGACATCCATTTTCTAATAAAGTTAAAAATAACATATACTAAATGTATAAACTGGTCAACAGATCCAATAGAGTTGACTAGCTTTTATTTCGGTCAGCTATACTTAATCCAGTGATTGAGAAATGACTTTTTCCAGGAACTTCACGTTGCATGGTTGAACTGTTCTGATTCATAATCAAGAAGTTGTGGATCATAACCATCATATCTTATTTCCTTATTTTATCTATGAGATAATAATCTCATTCAGATGTAAGCTGTAGCACTCCCAACTTTGAGTTAAGTTGATTTCCCACTACCAAAGACTCGAGCAAAAAAATTGTGGCTAACGTTTCAGGTTGAGCACCAAGGGAGTCTTGTACTGCTAGAGGTCCTGTCCTTTGGATGAGACAATGGTCCAAATCTTGCTGGCTGTGGAAAGTGGTTCCAAAGAAAACTGTGGGCATTCAGCCAGTCCAGGACATACAGGTACATGCCGAGAAGCTGGACCTTGCCTGATAGATACACAGATAGCAATCGGTCGGTTTGCCTGAATGCTGGACTCCAGATGGGGAACAGCAACAGACCCAATCTTGCTGGGATTCCTCAGCATTACTTCGGGGATGTTGCCACTCAGATCCTGTGCCAGTCAAACCTTGTGCATGATCTGACACTGCACTGATTTCAATGGGTTTGAGAGCTACATATTAGAAGGCAAAAGAAAAAGTAAGTAACTTTAATTATTTTCCTTTTTTATTTTTCTTTAATTATTTCAATGTATTTTTGTATGTAAATAGCTTTATTTTATTTTTATTTTCTTCCATTTTAATAGTTTTTAAAATGTCTGAATGTCAAGGGATATTTGGGGCCAAAGCCTCCATACTACACTGAGATCCCAAATGACCTACCACATTAATGTAAAAGATATGAAACTTAGTAGGGAAGTTCTCCTGGCCAAAATTTATCCGTCAACCAATATCACTAAAATAGATTTTATGGCCTGAAAATCACTGCTGTTTATGACATCTTGCTTTGTAAAAAGTGGCCTCAGGTTTATCCCTCTGCGACTCCCTTGTCTGCTCATCCCTCACCACCGATCCCCCTCCAAGCTAAGTGTTACACCTGTCCCTGCACCTCCTCCCTCACCACTATTCAGCACCCTAAACCATCCTTCCAGGTGAGGCAGTGCTTCACATATGAATCCATCAGGGTCATTTATTGCAATACACAAAAAGTGCTGGGGGAACTCAGCAGATCAGGCAGCATCCATAGAGGAAAATAAACAGTTGAAGTTTCAAGCCGAGACCCTTCATCAGGACTGGAAAGGAAGAGAGCAGAAGCCAGAATAAGAAGGGGGGGGGAGGGGGAGGAGTACACGCAGGCAGGGGATAGGTGAGTTCAGGTAATGGGCAAGTCCAGGTGAGAGGGGGAAGGTAGGTGGGTGGGGGAGGGGAAGGGGGAGAAGATGTAATAAGCTGAGAGGTAATAGGTAGAAGAGGCCAAGGGCTGAAGGAGGAATCCAGTAGGCCCAGGCAGTGGACCATGGAATAAACGATGGGGGAGGGGAGGAGAGGAGATGGGCAGGTCATCAAGGTGGGGGAAGGGAGCCATAGGAACAAGGGAAGACAAAGAAGTTGGGGGAGGGGGGTGAAAGAAAAAGAAGGGGTGGGGTGACCAGAAGTTAGAGAAATCGATGTTAAGGTCGTCAGGATGGAGAATCCCAAGGCAGAATATGAGGTGTTGTTCCTCCAACCTGCTCCTGGCCTCAACGCGGCAGTAGAGGAGGCCGTGGATAGACATGTCAGTATGGGAGTGGGATATGGAATTGAAGTGGGTGGCCACCGGGAGGTCCTGGCTGTTGCAGCGGATGGAGCGAAGATGCTCAATGAAGCCGTCACCCAGTCTGCATCAGGTCTCACCGTTGTACAGGAGGCTGCACCAGGAGCACCGGAAGCAATAAGTGACGCCCTCAGACTCACAGGTGAAGCGCTGCCTCAGCTGGAAGGATTATTTGGAACCCTGAATGGTGGTGAGGGAGGAACTTACTGCATCCAGTACTCCCGGTCTGGCCTCCTCTATATCGGTGAGACCTGATGCAGACTGGGGGAAAATCGCTCCATCCACCGGAACAGCCAGGAACTCCTGGTGGCCAGCCATTTTAATTCCAATCCCCATTCCCACACTGACATGTCTGTCCACAGCCTCCTCTACTGCCAAGTTGAGCCTACATGTAGATTAGAGGAACAACACCTCATATTCCAACTTGGGAGTCTCCAACCTGATGGCATCAACATCAATTTCTCTAACTTCCCATAAGCTCCTCCCCATGTTCCTCACCCTTCCTTTTGGTTTTCCCTTATCCCTTGAACCCCTTTACCCCTTCTCTTTGCCTTCCCCCACCCTCACAACTTGCCCACCACCCACACCTTCCTCCCCCTGGGTCCCACCTCCTTCCCTTTATTCCATGGTCTACTGTCCTCACCGATCAGATTCCATCTTTTTCAGCCCTTTGCCTATTCTACCTATTACCTCTCAGCTTCTCATTCCCATTTCCCCCCCCCCCCCCCCCACCTTCCCTCTTCACCTGGATCCACCTATCACCTGCTCCCCCCTTCCCACTACCTTTTTATTCCGGCTTCTGCCCTCTTCCTTTCCAGTCCTGATGAAGGGTCTCGGCCCAAAATGTCCACTGTTCATTTCCCCCCATAGATGCTGCTTGACCTGGTGAGTTCCTCCAGCATCTTGTGTGTGTTGCTGCAGATTTTCAACATCTGCAGTCTTTCTTGTGTCAAGCATTTTGTTTTCCTGGGATTCTTGGTACAAAACTTACTCTGGACTTCTAATGCTATGCATCTAAAACTGTTCTACATTAACAAAAAAAGAGTATAGCTGCACAATTGATGATATAAATTGAAATCTTTGTGATTAATTGTGATGTGTTGGAATAAACTTGCTGACATTAATCCTGCAAGCAGAAAGCAGAAAATCATTCATTTATAACTTGATCAAGTTCTTGCACGCTGCAATGTTTTTTAATCTAAGCTTTCTGTCAGTGGATACCACACATTAAGAATATGTGAATGTTTACAAATGTTTTATATATATATATATATATATATATATATATATATAAAAAAAAGAGGGTATTGATAATCACCCTTCCCATTTTGAGGCTGAGGTCCCAATCAATACCAAACCTGCCCATTCATAATAGCTGCTGAAAGCAATGCTTCCAATTGAATTTACAAGAGGCTGAGGGGTAACCTGGGAGATGCATATAAAATTATAGGAGGCACAAACAGGGCAGATAGAATCTTTTCTCCATGGTGGAGTTATCAAAAGTATAGCCGCATAGGTTCATGGTGAGAGGAAGGAATTTTAAAGGGGATTTGAGAGGAAAGGTTTTTTTTAAACCCAGAGAACTCGCTGCCAGAGAATATTGCAGATTTAGATATAATCACTACATTTAAGAGACATTTAGACAGACACCTAAGTAGACAAGGCATTAGAAGGATACAGACCTAATTCAAGCAAATGTGATACGTGTAGATAGGCGAAAAGGTCAGTATGGACATGGTGAGCCGAAGGGCCCGTTTCTGTGCTGTACAATTTTATGACTCTGTGACTCTTAAAAGACGCAGGGATTTATTATAACTCCAGTTTTACATTTAATATGCCCTTCACATTCAAAGTGTCTCTTTTGTGTTATGAGGCTAACACGGTGGCAACATCCATTTTCTAAAAATGTTATAAAGACTCTTTGCTAAATTGCCAACTGTCCCAATAAGAACTGTGGAGCAATTATGTTCAGTTGGTTATACACATTCCAGTCGCATTCCAGCTACTGAAAAACCCAAGTGTTTAGGAATTGGTTTGACTCAAGGGCTTCACACTGCATAGCAGATGACTTTAACCCATAACCCAGAGGTTAGTGAACTATAACTTGTGTCATGTTTCTATTCTTAAACATAATAATTCCCCTAAAAAAATTACTCAGCCACATGACAGTGGATGCCAGAAAGATGAACTAGCATTAGAATTGAACTGCCCACACCTATGATTTTGCCATCAACTGTATAATGAACTACAGCCAAGCAGTACCACAGGGCAGCACTGCCAGTCACTGTGAAGTTCACCCTCTCCCTCAACTTCTGTGCCTCCATCTCCTTCCAGCTGAGCATATCAAACAGATGGATGATGTATTGCTCCAAATTACTAAAACCTTTACTGGCAGCATATCAGTGCTGTCAAATTTCATCACAACACAGTACTGACGAAAGTCCATGAGTCTATTGATACATTGCATATAGCCTCATATTCCAATCGTTGGACTTAATGTTACAGACCACCTATGATCCCATAGGATTGGGCTCTATCAACATGCAGTTGATTAGTGATCATCATTAGGGAATGTGCAGGCCTTGCCCAATTCCCACATAGTTCATGATACCTCCATTCCAAGAATATCATCTGTATTACATTTACTTGAAGGCAGGAATAAATCCTTTGAGGCCAGTTTTCCTTTATGGCCATTGGTACTACAACTTGCATGAACCTCTGCCAAAACAGAGTGAAAATATAATTAGGCCTGTTTAGTTATGATAGTATATAACTAGCACCTTGAAAAATGCCATTTGATTTTTTTCTCAGAGCCCAAACATATTACAATAAAGCACCAGTATCATCTCCAAACTGCATGTTGTTTGCTTCATATCTTTGCAAGGTAAAGCAACTTAAACAGGACACCAACTAACCAAGACAAGAATAGATCATGTACCAAGACAAACACACTCAATAATACCTTTGCAGTCAGGATGGTTCCTCTATCAGGAAATCACAAAGGAACATTCAACTAAATATCTGGGCTGGCCTGTTAAAACTCTTGGTAATGTTACTTAATTAAATTGTGTTGCAGTTGCTCATACATCCCTGCTACACCACAAGTACCTCCATCTAATCCCTCAGATGAAGTGAGACAGCAAAGCCCTTTGCATCTTGACCACAGAGTGTAATTAGGAACAGCCAAGTTTCAATGAGATCATTATGTACATGATTAGGAGGTATACATAATGAGCTTCAACGCACTTCCTTTTAGGCCAGCTATTTCCTTGAGGCTTTCCTCCTATCCCATCATAACTCTGGCCCTCGGGGAACAGAATTATCCCTTGCACACATTGGCAGGGTCTCTAATACAACCACACCAATGGGATCACAGTGCAGCTGCAATCAGATGAAATTTATCTCTTTGGAACTTCTCAGCTATACCATCGGTGCTAAGAGGCCTTATGTATGGGTGCAACTGAGCACCTAGTGGGCAAATATAACCCATCAGAAATGAGAAAGATAGATTTATGCAGAGGATACTCTTTGTAAAGAGTGGCTGGAAGTTAACTGAAAGCCTTGAACCCACTCATTGTTAAAGCAGGTTCTGAACCATTCACTTTTATTGATTATATAATTTTATTTTCCGTCAAGCAGTCTAAAGGTAACATGAAAGATTTCCATGACACTAAGAAATGCCATAGACCGCAGTGTGAGGTCTGTAGAAGAGCATCAGTGGTCACAATAAATCTACCACAGTGTCTGCTGTAAAGGGAATAATCATGTTTAGTGAATGTTAGAGACATCCATGACAATGAGAAAGACTCTGCAGAAAAATTGTTGCCATGTAACAAATGCTACTTATGTGAATATTGGTTGTGTACCCCTTTAGGAAATGCACCAGGTAACGAACTGCTCTCTGTATATTTATTATTATTTTGCCAGTGTGGAAGAGACTAGAACAAGTTGGACTGTCCGTTAATTGAAACTCACAAAAGAAATGTTCTCTCTTTCTGAAAGTATGCTTGTTCTAGAAAGCACATTGTTAGTTTAACTTAGTGGCAATCCTCCAGTCTCTTAACAGTGATACCAGATCCTGGGCTATGTGACTCCCAGGGCACTGCCAGCATCACCCTGCAACCCCCTGGCAAAATAGTGGTTTTCAAGCAACAGCCAGCTTACAGGCCATTCTGAGAGCCTTTTGACAGCTCATCATGAACAATGACCTCTGAAAACAGGCAGGCAAAAAAAATTAAAAATCAATTCAATAAAATTGCAGATTTCTTGAAAACACATGAAACTGCTATTAATTGATTAAAAACATTAATAGACATTAAAATTGAGGAAAAATAAACAAAAACTTACCTTTTGAATGAAGGCCTGAGTCTTTTCAAATGAATGAAGCTGTTCTAGTTGTTATGACGATGAGTGGGGCTCTGAGGGGCAAAATTCTTTGGCTCAGCAACTCAAGGAATGCCCCTAGATTCAATGGTAAATCCAGGGATGGAGCAGGAAGTCTTGATCTGACCTCCAGCATGTTCCTGGTTTCCACGTTGTAGTGTTCAGGTGCAGACATCTGGAACGCACCGCTGTGCGCTCTGTGGATAACCAAAGGCTCTCTATGGACCAGCTGTCAAGCTGTCAGCATGCTTAGGCCCACTGAAACACCCAGAGCCTCAGTAACTGAGAACCATCCTTCAGCAAAAGCCAATCTAGCTACTGAATCATCAAATTCACAAAGGGAAGTTTCAGAGCTGTTTTTCATTCTCTGAGGCAAATGTACACTAAAATTCATCAATATATACAGGTAACACCAGAGATTGGAGCTTGTATCAGTCAGGGATGGTCTGGAGTGAGCAGAATCGCAGTGTTCCATGCGTCTCCCATCCCAGACAAACTATACCTGCATAGAAATTGTGCAAAAGGGGCAGACATGGTAGTGTAGCAGTTAGCACCACACTATTACAGCACCAGCGACCCAAGTTCAATTCCGGCCACTGTCTGTAAGGAGTTTGTACGTTCTCCCCATGTCTGCGTGGGTTTCCTCCAGGTGCTTCTGTTTCCACCCAAATTCCAAAGATGTACAGGTTAAGAAGTTGTAGGCATGCTATGTTGGAGCCGGAAATGTGGCAACACTTGCGGGCTGCCCCCACAACACTCCAGGCAAAAGATGTATTTCACTGTGTGTTTCAATGTACACGTGACTAATAAAGATATCTCATCACCTTAGAAGAGCTCTCTGATCATGCAAAACATCCCTTACAGACAATGAGCTAATGGACATTGCCAATGAACTGGGCCATTACAGCTCCTTGACGCTGTATTGCAGTAACAGCCTCAGCTATATTGAAGTGCTGGGCCTCACTTTTGTTGCATCAGCTGCACCCAGCTAGCTGTCAGACCTGTGGCCAGGGAGGTTGTGAGTCATGCCTGTCCTCCTCACACTGAACCCCTTTCTCCTCCCAGCACTTGAGCAGGACATTAAAATAACTAAATGAACTGCCTTCAGGCTGCATCCAGTAAGGAGCATCACCAGCTCAGTTATCTGTGAAAATTCTGATAACTTAGAACGAGCAAAGAACCAACAGAATGATGAGTTAATGGGAGGAGTTGGATCCTAAAAATAGATTTACAAGAATGTTACCGGGACTCGAAGGCCTGAGTTACAGGGAGAGGTTAGGCAGGCAAGGACTTTATTCCATGGAGCATAGGAGACTGAGGGGTGACCATACAGAGCTGTGTAAAATCATGAGGGGCTCAGACAGGGTGAATGTACACAGTCTCTCCCCTCCCCCCACCCCCCAGAGAAAGGGAATCAAAAACTAAAGGGGGTAGATTTAAGGTGAGAGGGGTAAGATTTAAAAGAGATTTGAAGGGCAACTTCTTCACACAGAGGGTGGTGCATATATGGAATGAGCTGCCAGAGAAAATGGTTGAGATAGGTGCAACAACAACATTCATAAGACATTTGGATAAGTACATGGATGGGAGGGGTTTAGAGGGATATGGGCCAAACATGGGCAAATGGGACTAGATTGGTAGGCATCTTGGTCAGCATGGACTTTGGGCCGAAGGGCCTGTTTCCTTGCTGTATTACTCTATGACTATTATTTGTAATACTTCCAGCACTTTACCAGGATAATTCAAGGGAAGGGACATCCGAATATCATGCTATGATATTCAGAGGAAGTTTTCTGAAAATTTAATAAGAGTTTACATTGGCTGCATTCCTGGAAGTGATAAAAACCTTTTAACATAATGGATTGCAGTACCTTATTTCCAACTTGACATCACCAGTGGGTTGGTTTGATTGATGTCAAATTTCCTTGTACAGCAGCTGGTTCATATCAGGCATACCTGATGGCAGTTTGCCCGGGGCAAGCTCCTCAGCCCACTTGTGTCCCTCGTTTCTGTCAAAGATGTAATACCTCCAAAGAATGGATGGGCCAGTACAGGCCATTCAAGTATCCTCCAAGAAAGTACCATCAGGAAAGCTCCAGAAATGGCTAGATGATCCAGGGACCTCAACAGTGTTTCCTATTGAACCTCAGAAAATCACAATTCTCGAAGTGGAACAATCACAGGGAACACAATATAAGGATTGAGCTGTGATCAAAACTAAGAGACACCAACAACTGGCAACTCTAACTTAACCACATCAAGTTGATAGTGTTATTGCCAAGGTATCAGTCAGGCCAATCCTGTTGCACCATGAAATGTCCATCCTAGTCCACCACGTTAGCATAGTTTCTGTGATGTCAAACTGTGCAATGAAGAATGTTTTTTGGACTCTCATATGGCAAGGATTATTCTAATGGTAACAACACATGTATAGGAAGAGGAAAGAGCCTATCCTTGTACATTTTTTATAAGATAAGATTTCTTTATCAGTCACATGTACATCAAAACACAAAGTGAAATGCATCTTTTGCGTAGAGTGTTCTGCAGGCAGCTCACAAGTGTCGCCACGCTTCCGGCGCCAACATAGCATGCCCACAACTTCCTAACCTGTACGTCTTTGGAATGTGGCAGGAAACCGGAGCACCTGGAGGAAACCCACGCAGACACAGGCAGAATGTACAAACTCCTTACAGACAGTGACTGGAATTGAACCCAGGTTGCTGGCACTGTAAAGCATTGTACTAACCGCTACACTCCCGTACCTTTGAAGCAGTTTGCTTATCTTCAATAGTAGGTAATTGTGGCAATGTTAAATCAAAGAGTGATTTCTGTTGTTGACACAGTGAAATCCCCACCTCCTCATCAGATTTCAGGCTGACAGATTCCGACATACTGCCAATACAAAAAGGATGTGGGGCACATCCTGTACTCTTAGCAGCACTGAACGTTGCAGTTGTGCATGAACCATCCCGGCATCCACACACTGAAATGGACATCACATCCAAAATCTGCTGGTGCTTCCAGCCACACCATACAGAAAGAGGAGCACTGCTCACATGAAATATTTCAACAAATCAGAATTCAATGCTAGCGACCTAATGCACCGTTTTCAAGGAAAAGGAAACCTCCCAAAATTTCACCAAGCTCCGCCCTGGCATAACCTGAGAATGACCCCGTGGAGAGTTGAATCTTGCAACCTAGCAAACAAAAACTAAGAAGGAGCCTGCTGTGTAGGTGAGAGCTAATGAAGAAGGCTGTGTGGGGTTCAAATGCAGAGAGTTCAGTATCAATACTGAGTGCACTGGTTGGAAGCCCCTCTGTGAACTGTTTCCAATTCCTCACCACTATCCCCAGGTCTGGCCCCCTGACATACACATCTTATGTTGTTCCACGTGGGTTAAAAGAATTCATACATAAAATAGAAACTCCATATTGGATTAAAGAGCAAAATGTTCTGGGAAATTCAAAGTCTGTGACAAATCATCTTCATCCTCCTGTGAAATTGTTTTTCAGGAGCAAAAGATTGTATCAATTAAGAATACCACCCTTCAAAACCTGCCACTGACTTCTGCTACAGTATGCAGGGATATGTAGAGGTCCTTCAGGATTTTCTAGGCTCCAGCGCTCGAGCATTTTTTTTTTGTTTCTTTGGCTCTAGGCTCACTTATCTACTGCCAGTAGTGATATATGAGATAGTCGAAGGAACCTTGCCTCACAGGGAAGAGTCTGGAGGATTACACTTTACAAAAGCTCTGGACTCTCAATTAGAACAGGGAAAAGGCAAGCAAGCATCGGAATGTCAGGGATCATAAAATATGAAATTAGATCATCTACCACAGGACCAATAAGCAATCCAATCCATCTGTAACTGGAAAATAAAGTTGTTTCATAAACTACTACATCCTTGCAGCCTGTTAAGCTGGGGCATTTATAAAACAAAGAATAATAGGAGCAGAGGTAGCCCATTCAGCTCCATTGAACCTGCCTCACCATTCAACAAAATGATGGCTGTTCTGCCTGCACTCCATTTTCTTTCCCTATTTCCCTGTCCTCTTATTCTTATCATTATACTGAAAATCTATCCTTCTCTGTCCTAAATGCAATCAATGACTAAGCCTCCATAACACTCAGGGATGGAGAACCTCAAAGATTCATCATGCATCGAACGAAGAGTTTTCATTCCAGTTCTAAATGGCCTGCCCCTTATTTTGAGATTTATTATTATCGTTGTTTGTAGTGGATATTAATGATTTGGATGAAAATGTAGGTGGTCTGATCAGTAAGTTTGCAGATGACATGAATATCGGTGGAGCTGTGGATAGCAAGGATGATCGTCAAAGGATACGGCAGGATTTGGATCAGCCGGAAATTTGGGTGGAGAATTGGCAGATGAAGTTTAATCTGGACAAGTGTGAGGTGTTGCATTTCAGGAGGTCAAATGCAAGGGAAAAGGAGCCTTGGAGCATTGATGTACAGAGGGATCTTGGGGAACAAGACCATAGCTCCCTGAATGTAGCAATACAAGTGGATAAGCTGGTAAAGAAAGCATATGGCATGCTTGCCTTCATCGGTCAGGGAAATGCATATAAAAGTTGGCAAGTAATTTTGCAGATGTATAAAACCTTCGTTAAGCCACATTTGGAGTATTGTGTGCAGTTCTGATCGCCACATTACAGGAAGGATATGAAAGCTTTGGAGAGGATGAAAAAGGTTCACCAGGACACTGACTGGATTAGAGAGTATTAGCTATAAGGAGAGGGTGGACAAAAATTTCAATTGTTTTCTCCGGAGTGTCAGAGGCTGAGGGGCAAGCTAATATAAGTGTATGAAATTATGAGAGGCATAAGTAGGGGAAGTAATCAGTCTTCTTTCCAGGATGGAAATATCAAGTACTAGATGGCATAGGTTTAAGGTGAGAGGGGGAAAATTTAAAGGAGATTTGCGAGGCAAGATTTTTTTTTACATAGGGAATGCTAGGTGCCTGGAAAGTGCTGCCTGGGGAGGTGATAGTCACAGATATGATAACAATGTTTAAGAAGCATTTAGACAAGGACACATGAACAAGCAGGGAATGGAGGGATATAGACCATGTGAAGGCAGATGGGGTTAGTTTAAATTGCAATCATGGTCGACACAGATCTGGTGGGCTGAAGGGCCTGTTCCTGTGCTGTATGGTTCCATGTTCTGTGTTCTTGGTTCCAAGGAAACATCTTCCCCATAGCTACCCTATCAAGTCCTGATTGTCCTTTTATCCTGCCTCAGTGAGGTCACAGTGGTGCACCTAGTAGAGCTGCTGCCTCACAGCTCCAGCAACCCGGGTTCAATCCTGACCTCCAGTGCTGTCTGTCTGGAGTTTTCACATTTTCCCAGTGAACATATGGGTTTGCCCTGGTTTTCCTACCACATCCAAAAGATGTGCAGGTTGGTAAGTTAATTGGCTACTGTAAATTGTCTCCAGTGTGTAAGTGGGTGTAGAATCTGGATGGAGTTGATGGGTATATGGGGAGAATAAAAATGGGATTTGTGTAGAATTAGTGTAAATGTGTGCTTGATTGTTGGCACAGACTCAGTGCACCGAAGGACTTGTTTCCATGCTGCCTGACAATATGATCCTATCATTTCTCGTTCCACTGAACTCTGAACAATACTGGTCGAAACTGTTCAATCTCTCCTGATACAGCTATCCAAAAAACCTGTATCGTGACCCTTTCCTGCTCTCCCTCTATAACAAATATCTCTCTCTTTAGGCAAGACCAAAATGGTACACAATACTGTAAGTGTGGTCTCACAAAGGCTCCACATAATCTTTACTCTTGTGCAGTTGGCTCTCAGTGACTAATGTACAAGGGCACCCAGATCTCTTTGAACATCAACACTTCCCAATTTCTCACCATTTAAGAAATATTCAGCATTTCCGTTTTTCCTACTGAAATGGATCACCTTACATTTTTCCACATTTGCTCCATTTCCAATGTTATTGACCACTTAACTTGGTTATATCCCCTTGAAGCCTCCTTGCATTATCAGTACCTTCATTCCTGCTTAATTTCATGTCATGGGCCAACTTAGAAATGTTTCATTTGTTCCCACAGTGAAATTGATTATTTGGATTGTGAATAGTTGGGGCCCAAGCACCAACGCCTGTGATATCCTGCCAGTCAAGCCTATCAACCTGAGAAAGACCTGCTTATTCCTACTCCTCGTTTTCCATTTATTAACCAGCTCATAATCCACATCTGTATATCACTCCCAATTTTACGTGCTCTATTCTTCACCAGCCTCCTCTGTGGGACTTTTTTGAAAACTTTTTGAAAATCCAAATACACCACTTCATCTACTCTACCAGATGCATCCTCAAAGAACTCCTGTAGATTAGTCAAAATGGTTTCCTTTTCAATAATCCAGGTTGACTCTGCTTACTCCTATTAGTGGTAAGTGTCTTGATTTCATATTCATAATATAGTATCCCAGTCTATCACAACCAATCTGCCCCTGACCTTCAGAATTTATTTTGTTTAGATTGAAAATCATTTTTGAACATAACTTTTTGCGGGCACTTCTCAAAGAAAGTGAAGTCTACATTATGAGAAAACATAGAAATGATATGTTTGCTTAGACTTAACAGAATGAAATGTCATCATGTTTTCTCAAAACTTGTTACTACTTGAAATTTGTTCAAATTGCTTCTTTAAGGTTACTTACATTCATCTTCAGAAGACAGTTGCCAGACTATTCTCTTTGTACAGGCTAGGAGTGATACAGACCTACAAAGCACGAAAAGGTCACATCTCTCGCAGTTCATTGGGAGTCCTTTACATTTTAGTCACCAGAATTTAGCATGCAACCTGCAATCAACTTAAAATCAATTTACTCTGTCATCCACTCTCCTGATGTTTTCCTGGCCACTTTGACTAAAAAAAATTGATTTGTCAGCCAGTTAGTAAATGTTTTTAGTATTTTTGTACATGCAGTCCCATGAATTAGCTGTACATAATACATCATTTCTTTGACAGTATATTTATCTAATTAGAATGATGTGACATTGAAGTTTGCATTTTCATTTAATCCTTAATACTTCCTTTGGGAAGTGCATACAAGAAGTCATGTTCAAAAGGGATGTTGGTCAATCTGAAACCAGCATGAATTGCCTACTTGTGGAGAAGAGTTAACATTTTGGATCATTCCAGGTCATTTCATGTTCGAGCTGAAAAGATAGAGTTATCTTTTCTATCTCTGCAGATGCTGCCTGAATTACTGAGTATGTCCAGCATTTTCCCATTTTATTTTACTTAGTAGTACCAAAATTTTCATTCCTGGTTATTATTATTCAAGTTCTCAGACTGCTCTGGTGGGATTGGAACTTACATTCTCAAAATTATTTATCCAGTAACATGACTACTTATTTAGTGTGTACATATGTGGTTAAGCCTCAGAAAGCATAAACACATTATGCTGTAGCTTTCCGCTAAAATCCTCATTTCCCAGATGGAACTTGCTCTTAAATGAGCAAAGTAGAACACTACAGACTGTAGAACAACTTATGAATGGTTTCCATGATAATATGTCATAAGTCCCTATAGGAATGAGAAACGTGTTGGAACTCATTCAGGAAAATGAGCATTAATGTAACTGGTTAGATTTTACATGAATCCAACATGTTTATCATACAAAATGTACATAGGTAGTGTGGGTCACTCAACTCTGAGTCAGCTCCACCACTTAACAAGATTGTGGCTGATCGCATTGTAACTTTGCATCTTTTTTCTTCTTTTTTTTATTTCAATTTTTTTTTAAAAGAGAAAATTTCTCTCTTTGCCCTCCCCTTGCATCTCTTTTGTTTGTTAAATAAATCTCTGCTTAAAAATATTCAAAAGCAATTCACCCACCACCCTTTGAGGAACTGAGTTCCAGAGATTCACAGCCTTCTGAGAAAGAAAAAAAAATTACCTGTCTTAAGTGGATTACTCCTTATTTTTGAACAGTGCCTAATTCTAGATTCTCCCACAAAAGGAAACATTCTCTCTACATCCACCCTGTCAAGCCCCTCAGGATCTTGTGTTTCAATCAAGTCATCTCTCATCTCTTATTCTTCAAGTTGCAGCAGATACAGGCCTTCATTCTTTCCTCATAAGACAACCTACCCATTCCAGTATTAGTCTAGTAAAACCTTTTCTGAACTGCTTCCCATGCACTAACATCCTTTCTTTAATAAGGAGCTAATGCTGTACACAGCACTCTAGATATTGTCTCACTGACACACTAAGCAACTGAAGCATAGCCTCCCTACATTTATGTTCAATTCCCCTCACAACAAACAACATTCTGTGGCATTGCTAAATACTTGCTATATATACAGAAGGTTCTGAGTTTCCTGCTGCATGATTTGCAAAAGGTACTTGCTATACCTTTTGCAAATCATGCAGCAGGAAACTCAGAACCTGCTGCATCTCAGAGCTCTGCAGTCTGTCACCGTTCAAATCATATGCTTCTTTTTAAACTTTTCCAGTACAAATGGACCATTTCCTATTCTCTAATGTTACATTCCATTTTCCAGATTTTGCGCACTCATATGACCTATTTATATCCCTTTATATCCTCCTTATGTTCCCCTCAAAATTTACTTCCCTAACTGTCTTTGTGTCATCAGCAAATTTAGTGACCATACCTTCAGTGACTTCATTGGAACTAATTGGTATTGGTTTATTATTGTCACATGTACCGAGATACAGTGAAAAGCTTTTGTTTGTTTGCTATCCAGACAGATTATGCCATACATAAGTACATCGAAGTAGTAAAAAGAAAAACAGAATGCAGAATATGGTGTTGCAGTTACAGAGAAAGTGCAGTGCAGGGCAAGGACACAAATAAAGTGCATGGGCCATGATGAGGTAGATTGGATTGGATTTTTGCATTAATATAAATAGCAAAAAGTTGAGACGCCAACAGCAATCCCTGTGGCACACCACTCATTACATCTTGCTAACCAAAGACCCATTTATGTCTACTCTATTTCCTGTTAGCAGCCAATCTTTCATTCATGTCATTATGTTACTTCTACAGCAGAAGCTTTTATTTTCCACAATAACCTTTGAAGTGACACCTTATCAAATGCCTTCTGGAACTCTATGTATAGTAAAACCAATACCAACCTTTACATTCCCAGATAATATTATTCAAGTTCTTAAATTGCTCTAGTGAGATTCTCCAGTAAGTTGCTTGTTCGAAATTCAAGTTAATCTAAATTATCTATTTTCTAAATACATAGCAATTAAATGGACCATAAGAAATACTGAGCTAGGAGGATGTTTACATGATTAATGTTTTCAACAGTGATTAAAAGATGTGGCACCCACCAGCTGTTTAGATTACTGAACTGTAATATGAAGTAGGAAACATTCAAGGAATCCAGCACTAAAACCGGTTCATGTAATACGATCTTCTGGAGGGCAGTTGTAATTTAATCTAGTAAAAATATATATTAAAATAACGTTAATTGTAGTGACCTGCGGGTTAAGTTATACTGTGTTCGGAAGTAAGATCAAATTAAAATTGAGGACCTCCCCTGCTTTCCATGTGTGGCAACTCAGACAATAAAAGGAAGGCAGGGTAAAGAGCAGCAGCCATTTTGGAGTGGCCATTGTGTGAGTGACTCAGTGTAAGAGCGGGACCTTGAGGCTTTGGCTCAAGATGCTTCAGCCTGAAGAGGCGGAGGAAGTGAGCAGAGGCTAAGGTGAGGTTCTCTTTGTTTCTTTGTTATTGCACAGTTAGAGCAGTGGGAATGGCAGTCAGGGCAGTAGTTTGCTCCTCTTGCAGGATGTGGGAAGTCAGAGAGCCCTCCGGTGTCCCTGATGACTACAGCTGTGAAAAGTGCATCCGACTGCAGCTCCTTATAGACCACGTTAGGGAACTAGAGCAGGAGCTGGATGAACTCCAGATCACTTGGGAAACTGAGGAGAAGATAGACAGGAGTTACCAGAAGGTTTCAGAATGCAGGTAGCTGGGTAACCATCAGGAGAGGGAAAGGAAATAGGCAATCAATGCAGGGTACTCCTGTGGCCATTCCCTTCAATAACAAGTATACTGTTTTGGGGGGGGGGGGGGGGGGGGGGGGGGGAATGACCTACCAGGGGAAAGCCACAGTGGCCAGGTCTCTGGCAGTGAGTCTGGCCCTTTGGCTCAGGAGGGAAGGGGGAAGGAGAGGAGTGTAGTAGCGATAGGGGATTCATTGGTTAGGGGAACAGATAGGAGATTCTTTGGATGAGAACAAGACTCCCGGATGTAATGTTGCCTCGCAGGTGTCAGGGTCAGAGACGTCTTGGATCGAGTCCACAGCATCCTTAAGGGGGAGGGTGAACAGCCAGAAGTCATGGTACACATTGTTACCAACAACATAGATAGGACAAGGGATAAGGTCCTGAAGAGGGAATATAGGGAGTTAGGAGGAAGCCAAAAAGTAGAACCTCAAGGGTGGTGATCTTTGGATCGCTGCCTGTGCCACGCGCCAGTGAGGGTAAGAATAGGAAGATATGGCAGATAAATGCGTAGCTGAAGAGTTGGTGCAAGGGGCAGGATTTCAGATTTGTGGATCACTAGAAATGTGTTGAAATATGTTTACTTTAATGCGAGAAGTACTAAGAATAAGTGAACTTAGAGCATGGATCAATACGTGGAATTATGATGTTGTGGCCATTACAGAGACTTGGCTGTTGCAAGGGCAGGACTGACTGCTTGATGTTCCAGGGTTTAGATGTTTCAAAGGGACAAGGAGGGAGGTAAGAGAGATGGGGGGAGAGGCATTGCTAATTAGGGATAGTATCACAGCTGCAGAAAGGGAGGACGTCATGGAGGGATCGTCTACTGACTCAGTGTCGGTGGAAGTCAGAAACTGGAAGGGAGCAATCGCTCTATTGGGAGTATTCTACAGGCCCCCCAGTAGCCACCGGGACACTGAGGAGCAGATAAGTAGGCAGATTTTGGAAAGGTGCGAAAACAGGGTTGTCATGGGTGACTTCAACTCCCCTAATATGGATTGACACCTCCTTAGTGTAAATGGGATGGATGGGGCAGATTTCATTAGGTGTGTCCTGACACAGTACATGGACAGGCTGACTAGAGGAGAGGCCATATTGGATCGAGTACTAGGCAATGAACCTGGTCAGGTGACAGACCTCTCAGTAGGCGAGCATTTCAGAGACAGTAACTGCAATTCCCCGACCTTTAGCATAGCCATGGACAAGGATAAGAGCAGCCGATATGGGCTAATTACACTGGTATTAGGCAGGAACTTGGAAGCGTAAATTGGGAACAGATGCTCTCAGGGAAAAATGCACAGCAGAAATGTGAAGGCTGTTTAGGGAACACTTGCATAGGGTTCTGGATAGGTTTGTCCCACTGAGATAGGGAAAGGATGATAGGGTAAAGGAACCATGGTTGACAAGAGAGGTGAAACATTTAGTCAAGAGGAAGAAGGAAGCATACTTAAGGGTTTAGGAAGCAAAAATCAGGCAGGGCTCTTGAGAATCCAGTTCTGGAAGAACTGATAGCAAAATAGGGGGTTATGTGGGAGGGAAGGGTTAGATAGATCTTAGAGCAGGATAAAATATCGGCACAACATTGTGGGCTGAAGGGCCTGCACTGTGCTGTAGTGTTCTATGTTCTAATTGTAGGGTAACTGGGAAGTAGCTTAAGAAGGGACTTAGGAGAGCTAGAAGGGGACATTGGAAGGCCTTGGCGAGTAGAATTAAGGAAAACCCCAAGGCAGTTCAAAATGTACATGAAGAACAGGAGGATGACTAGAGTGAGGGTAGGACTGCTCAGGGATAGAGGGGGAAATGTACCTGGAGGCGGAGGAGGTACAGGATGTCCCAAATGAATACTTTGCTTCAGTGTTCACCAGGGAGAGGGACTTAGATGAATGTGAGTTCAGCATTGAACAGGCTAATGTGCTGGAGCATGCTGAGGTTAAGAAAGAGGTAGTGTTGGAGTTTCTGAAAAACAATAGGATAGATAACTCCCCAGGGCCGGATGGGATATACCCCAGGTTACTAGGGGAAGCGAGGGAAGAGATTGCTGGGGTGTTGACAATGATATTTGTGTCTTCCCTGGCCACAGGGGTAGTGTTGGAGGATGGAAAATGTTGTTCCCTTGTTCAAGAAATGCAATAGGGATAATCCTGGGCATTATAGACCAGTGAGTCTTATGTTAGTGGTAGGCAAGTGATTGAGGATTCTTATGAGCATTTGGAGAAGCATAGTCTTATTAGGGATAGTCAGCATGGCTTTGTGAAGGGCAGGTTGTGCATCACGAGCCTAATTGAGTTTTTCAAGGAGATGACAAAACAAATTGATGAAGGTAGAGCTGTGGATGTGGTGTATATGGACTTTAGTAAGGCATTTGACAAGGTTCCCCATGTTAGGCTCATCCAGAAAGTCATGAGGCATGGGGTCCATGGACACTTGGCTGCATGGATTCAGAATTGGCTTGCCCACAGAAGGCAGAAGTGGTAGTAGATGGAGAGTATTCTGCCTGGAGGTCAGTGACTAGTGGTATTCCACAGAGATCTGTTCTGGGATCCCTGTTTTGTGATTTTTATAAATGACTTGGCTGAGGAAGTGAAGGGATTGGTTAGTAAGTTTGCAGATGACATGAAGGTTGAAGGTGTTGTGGATGGTGTAGAAGGTTGTCGTAGGTTACAACAGGATAGAGACAGGTTGCAGAGTTGGGCAGAGTAGTGGCAGATGGAGTTCAATCCGGAACAGTGTGAAGTCATATACATTGGAAGAATGAATTTAAAGGCCAAGTACAAGGTTAATGGCAGGATTCTTAGCAGTGTGGAGGAGCAGAGGGATCTTGGGGTCCAAGTCCATAGATCCCTCAATGTTTCACAAGTTTAAAGGGTGGTTAAGAACATAAGAAATAGGAGCAGGCCATCTGGCCCATTGAGCCTGCTCCGCCATTCAATAAGATTATGGCTGATCTGGCTGCGGACTCAGATCCACCTACCTGCCTTTTCCCCATAACCCTTAATTCCCCTACTATGTAAAAATCTATCTAACTGTACCTTAATTTTTTTAATGAGGTAGCCTCCACTGCATCCCTGGGCAGAGAATTCCACAGATTCACTACTCACTGGGAAAAGCAATTCCTCCTCATCTGTCCAAAATCTATACCCCAAATCTTGAGGCTACTTCCCCTAGTTCTAGTCTAACCTTCCAGTGGAAACAACCTTCCTGCCTCTATCTTATCTATCCCTTTCATAATTTTATATGTTTCTATAAGATCACCTCATTCTTCTGAATTCCAGCAAGTATAATCCCAGACAACTCAATCTCTCCTCATAGACTAACCCCTCATCTCTGGAATCAACCAGGTGAACCTCCTCTTCACCGCCTCCAAAACCAGTATATCCTTTCTCAAGTAAGGAGACTAGAACTGCACACAATACTCCAGGTGTAGCCTCACCAGTACCCTGTACAGTTGCAGCATAACCTCCCTGCTCTTAAGTTCAATCCCTCCAGCAATGAAGGCCAACATTCCATTTTCCTTCTTGATAACCTGATGCACCTGCAAACCAACTTTTTGTGCTTCATGCACAAGCACTCCCAAATCCCTCTGCACAACAGCATGCTGCAATCTTTCACCATTTAAATAATAACCTCATCTTCTATTTTTCCTTCCAAAGTGGATGACCTCACATTTACCAACAATGTACTCCATCTGCCAGACCCTTGCCCTCACTTAGCCTATCTATATCTCTGCAGATTCTCTGCATCTTCTACACAATTTGCTTTCCACTCAATTTGGTGTCATCAGCAAACTTATATACGCTACACTCAGTCCCCTCTTCCAAATCTTTAACGTATATCGTGAACATTTGCAGGCCCAGCACCGACCCCAGCGGCACCCCGCTCACCACTGATTGCCAACCAGAGAAACACCCATTTATCCCAACTCTCTGCCTTCTATTGCTTAACCAATTCTCTATCCAGGCTAATACATTATCCCCAACTCCATGCATCCTTATCTTATGGATAAGTCTTTTATTTGGCACCTTATCGAATATCTTCTGGAAATCCAAGTATACAACATCCACCTGTTCCCCTCTATCCACTGCGCACATTATATCCTCAAAAACTCCCGTAATTTTGTCAAGCAGGAACTGCCTTTCCTGAATCCATGCTGTGTCCACCTTACGGAACCACTTCCATCCAGATGTCTCACTATTTCTGCCTTAATGATAGCTTCAAGCATTTTCCTGACTGCAGATGTTAAGCTAACTGGCCTATAGTTATCTGCCTTTCGCCTACATCCTTTTTTAAACATTGGCGTGACATTCGCTGTCTTCCAACCCACCGGAACCTGCCCAGCGTTCAGAGAATTTTGGTAAATTATCACAAACACCTCTACTGTAACTTCCGCCATTTCTTTCAGTATCCTGGGATGCATCCTATCAGGACCAGGGGACTTGTCTACCTTTAGGCCCACTAGTTTGCTCACCACTACCTCGTTAGTGACAGTAATTGTATCGAGGTCCTCACCTCGCATCGCATCCATAACATCTCTCTTAGGCATGTTAGATGTGTCCTCCACCACGAAGACTGACACAACATAGTCGTTCAAGGCCTCAGCCATTTCCACATTACCCAATATTAATTCCCCATTCTCAACTTCCAAGGGACCTACATTCACTTTAGCCACACTTTTCTGCTTTATATGATAAAAACTTTTACTGTTTTTATATTTTGTGCTAGTTTACTTTCATAATCTATCTTCCCCTTCCTTATTGCTTGCTTAGTGTTTCTTTGTTGCTTTTTAAAGTTTTCCCAATCTTCCAGTTTCCCACTAATCTTGGTGAATTTGTATGCTGAGCTTTTACTTTGCTGCCTTTTTGTTTATTTCCTTAGTTATCCAAGGCTGGCTCTCCCCACCCTTACTGTCCTTGCTTTTACCTAGAATATACTTTCGTTGAGCACCGTGAAAAATCTTTGAAAGTCTTCCACTGTTCCTCAAATATCCCATATAGCCCATGTTCCCAGTCTACACTAGCCAACTCCTCCCTCATCCTGTTGTAGTCTCCCTTGTTTAGGTACAATACAAATGGAAGGTGCAATAGTTTGATCTAAAACTATTAGATTGAACTATTGCACCCTCTATTTGCTTGAGAAATTCACTCATACTATGATCACTTTCCAAGAGGATCCCTAACTACAAGATTGTTAATTTTACCAGTCTCATTGTACAGGACCAGATCCAAGATAGCACTTTCCCTTGTAGGTTCAGTAACATGCTGTTCAAGAAAGCTGTCATGGATGCATACTCTGAAGTCCTCCTCAAGACTGTCTTGAGGAACTTGATTCGCCCAATCTATGTGAAAGTTGAAGTCCCCCATGACAACTGCCATTCCATTTTTACATGCATCAAATATTTTTTGGTTTATTGCCTGTGCCACTGTAACGTTATTATTCAGTGGCCTATAGACAACTCCCACCAGTGATTTTTTTTTCCCCTTTACTATTCCTAATCTCTACCCAGATGAACTCAACATTCTGCTCCCTAGATCTTATATCATGCCTCACTATCGCCCTGATCTCTTTCATAATTAAGAGCGCCACCCCATCTCCCTTACCTTCCTGCCTATCCTTCTGTATAATCTGATAGCCTTGGATATTTAATTCCCACTCATCTCCACCCTGCATCCACATTTCTGTAATGGCCACTAAATCATACCCCTTTGTACGGATTTGTGCCACAAGTTCACTGACCTTGTTTCAAATACTACGGGCATTCAATTAGTGTCCTTACACTCATTGCCCTTTTAGAATCTAGTAATCTTTGTGTCCTTTGCACTTGACTTTTCTGTACTCCACTCTTACTTCTCCCTTTTCTAACTGTCACTCTAGTTTCTGCATTGCTTCCCTCTGTCTTTCTGCATGGAATCCCATCCCCCTGCTATATTAGTTTAAACCCTCCCCAACAGCACTAGCAAACAATCCCCCTGGAATATTGATCTTAGTCCTGCCCAGGTGTGGACCATCTGGTTTGTACTGGTCCCACCTCCCCCGGAATCAGTTCCAATGCCCCAGGAATCTGAAACCCTCCCTCCTGCACCAGTGCTCAGGCCAAATATTCATCCTAACTCTGCTGTTATTCCTACTCTGACTAGCACGTGGTACAGGTGGTAGTCCTGAGATTAATACCTCTGGAGTCCTACTTTTTAATCTATCTCCTATCTACCTAAATTCAGCTTACAGGGCCTCATCCTGCTATTTTTCTATATCATTGTTCCCTACATGCACCACGACAACTTGCTGTTCACCCTCCCCTTCCAGAATGCCCTGCAGCTGCTCAGAGACATCCCTGACACTTGCACCTAGGAGACAACACACCAACCAGGAGTCCCATTTGTGGCCGCAGAAGCTCCTGTCTATTCCCCTTACCATGGAATTCCCTACAACTATAGCTCTGCCACTCTTTTTCCTGCCCTCCTGTGCAGCAGAGCCACTCACAGTGCCACGATCCTGGCTACTACTGCCTTCCTCTGATGAGCCATCTCCCCCAACAGTATCCAAAGCAGTATATCTGTTTTGGAAGGAGACGACCACAGGGGACTCCCGCACGACCTTCCTGTTAGAGCTCCGCCTGTTGATCAGCCATTTCCTACCTTTCCCTGGGCCTTTAAACTGCAGCGTGACCAACTCACTAAACGTGTAATCGACAACATTCTCAGCATCACAGATGCTCCAAAGTGAATCCATTCACAGATCCAGTGCTGTTGTGCAGTCTGTCAGGAGCTGCAGTTGGACATACATCCTGCACATGTAGTCATCAGGGGCACTAGCAGCCTCCCTGAGTTCCCACATTGCACAGGAGGACAATGACACAGGTCTGAGCTCACCTGCCATGACCAAGTTTCTACTCTCACCTTACCTTAGTGTTGCTCACCCTCCTCACTCAAGCCTGGTATTCACTCTCAAAGTGGTTGCTCCGAAATGGCCACTCCACTTGATCCTAACTTTTTATTAGCTGCTGATAATTAGCTAACTAGCCAATCACCTATTAACTAACTGACTTACCTCTTAAATTCCTGCAAGTGAAACTCACGAGCAAGCAAGGAGACTGACTTCTTTTCAAATCTCCTGCTCTCACTCCAATCACCAACTCCTTAGCTTCCACCTCTTCTCACCAAAGCCTCTTGAGCTAAAGCCTCATCTCTCCACTCTAACATTGGCCCACTCCTCTTGAGCCAAAGCCTCAGCTCCCCACTCTACAACTGGCCCACTCACACAATGGCCACTCCAAAATAGCCACTCTGCTTGTCCCTTACTTCTTTTTATTGGCTGCTGTTAACTAGCCAATGAGCCAATCAACTATTAACAACGTGCAAATGTGCCTCCTTTAAACTTCTGCAAGGTGAAACTCCCAAGCACAAATGCAGAGACTCACCTCTGTTCAAATCTCCCACTACAAATCTCACTCCAAGCTCCAAGAAGGCGTATGGTGTGCTGGCCTTCAGTCATCGGGGGATTGAGTTCAAGAGCCGTGAGGTAATATTGCAGCTCGGTAAAACTCTGGTTAGACCACACTTGGAGTATTATATTCATTTCTGGTTGCCTCATTATAGGAAGGATGTGGAAGCTTTAGAGAGGGTGCAGAGGAGATTTACCAAGATGCTGCCTGGATTAGAGAACACATTTTATGAGGATAGGTTGAGTGAGTTAGGGCTTTTCTCTTTGAAGCGATGCAGGATAAGAGGTGACTTGATAGAGATGTACAAGATTATGAGGGGCATAGATAGATTGGACAGCCAGCACCTTTTTCCCAGGGTGACATTGGCCAATACCAGAGGACGTCGGTTTAAGGTCAGAGGAAGAAAGTTTAGGGGAGATGTCAGAGGTAGGTTTTTTTACACAGAGTGGTGGGTGCCTGGAATGCACTGTCGGGGGTGGTGGTAGAGGCTGATACAATAGGGACATTTAAGAGACTATTAGATAGGCATATGGATGTAAGAAAAATGGAGGGCTATGGGCCGTGTAAAAAGGAAGGGTTAGATTGATCATGGAATAGGTTTATATAGGTCGGCACAACATCGTGGGCCAAAGGGCCTATACTGTGCTGTACTGTTCTATGTTCTAAAATCTATTGGAACATTAAAATGTCTGTGTGATTCCTGACCACTTTTTCTATTTATATTGTAGCAAATTTAGCAACCAGTCTCTTAGGAGAAGCTATATTTTGTTGTAAAGAATAGTTAAGTTCAAAAAAATCTATTTTTAGTAAATTCTTCTAACCAAAGTACAGACAGATAAAGGTGCAACTTAGTGACACACAATACAACAGCAAAAAGGTCATGTCAAGTTTCTACAAATCAATAAATCATAGTTTGAGTATTGTACAATAGCATGTATAGTATGTAGATTTTACACAATATTTCCAGGGTGAGAAACTATGGTGAGAAAGACAGCAGAAAACTCATTTTCGACTCACTTGCATTAAGTCCAGGGATTTAAGGAGGATTGTGTCACTTAGCAAAATGACTGTACTTTGTGAAAGAAGATGTTAATCTTCAGAACTATAGTATATATTCATGCACAGCCTCACAAAATTAACTGCATAAGTTTTGGGCCAAAGGGCTATTTTAAAGTGTTTGATGTTTGCAGGTGAATATCATACATCAAGTTAAGGACTCCACAACTCAGGGAGCCTCCAAACCTACTGCCAGTGCTCATCCATAATCTGTCAAGAGATTACACTGCCTGAGCTGCAGAGAGAAGGCTGCAATGTTTACTGTTCCCAATTACAATCTGAGGGTTTGCTTTCATGGAATTTGTTTAGAGCAGCTGCTTTGTGAAAGGAAGAACTATTGTGATTAACTAATCACTATTTTTAACCACAGCATAGGTGGATTGTCAAAAGTAATTCAATGTGTGTGTGTGTGTTGCCAAGGTCAGTGAATGCATCTTAAAGTATCAACCCATAAACTGCATCACTGACCTCAGACACTTTCCCACAACCTCATCATTCACAATTTCGAATAAACAAGGCTCATATCAAATTTATATGGTCCACAAACACATCGTACTGCTGCAAGATGCAAACCTGCCTCTTGCACCTCACACACACTTCCAGCTATTCAACAATCACAACCACATCATCCAAATACAATGTGTCATATTTCAAATTCCACACCATGACTACTCTAAACTGTCCTCTGAAGAGACATGACAATGCATTCAATCCTGTCAAACTATTCAAGATGACCCTATACCGACAAAAGGATGGCCAATAAATTCTGATCTTGCCAGCAGATAATAATATTTTATATAATATTTAATTAGACATCTTTTTGCCATCTGTACTCTCAGCTTATACAAACCATCCACTACCTGTAATTTCTCTTCTTTGGAATAATTTGTGAGTGGAACAGCTAGTAGACCTGCTGCATCACAACCCAGAGTCCTAGGTTCAGTCTTGACCTTGGCTGCTGTGTGCAGTTTGCATATTCTCCCTGTGATCATGTGGGTTTCCTCCAGGTGCTTTATTTTCCTCCCCACATCCCAGATGTGGGATTTATAGATTACAGATTGCCAAAGACGTGCAGATTTATAGATTAATTGGCCACAGTAAATTGCACCTAGTGTGTTGGTGAGTGGTAGAATCTGGGGGGAAATTGATGGAATGTGAGTAAAAGAGTTAGTGTAAATGGCTGGTCAATGGTCAGCACAGACTTAGTGGGCCAAGGGACCTGTTTCCAAGCTGCATCCCTCTATGTATACATATCTATATCTAATTCCAAGATTCCCAGATTTCATTGCTACTCAACTCCTTACTCTTTAGAAATAGTAGGATTAAACAGACTAATTTTGAACATAAACCATGTACTTCAAAAATTCAACTTGACCTTTTTAAGTACAACAGTTTGGCAGAACAGAAAGCTGGTTTAATTCAAGCCGCTTATGTCACACAGAAAAAAGTTATTTCAGTTTTTGGGTTACAAGCAGTCACTCTTCAAGGTGTTATGTGTAGTAACGCTAACACCCAGCTATTGCAGAAAAGGACGTTCTTGCAAAATCATGCTCTTTAGAGTGTTGGAGCTTAATTTCATTGGGGACATGTGATTAACTGTTCAATGGGCAGCTGTAAGTCTCTAGACCTGTGCATTTATCAAAAGGCTTGAGTAGGCTTTGGGAGCAACTGAAGCCATCTCACTTGATAAAATAATTTTGGTGGGGTGATGGCACATGTTTGATGTCAAGGAGTAGATAACACTTGGTCACCAGGAGGGTTCATATAACAGATGAGGACCACCTTACATGGATGCATTGACCTAGAAATTTTACCACATAACACATTATTTATGTATGCCATGTTATTGAATTTTTTTTAAACATGAGACATTCTTTCCAGATCCTATGTGCATCTGAAGTGTTGAGTCATAGAGGAGTTCAGATGTATATAGTTGCATCCACTGCCTACCCAGAAACCACCTCCATGACTTTCCATCCTGACCCATCCGCAATGACCCCTCCATGGACTACACTTCTCGCTGCCTGGGTAAAGCAGCCAGCATAATCAAAGAGCCCACCCACCCCGGACATTCTCTCTTCTCCCCTCTCCCATTGGGCAGAGGATGCAGGAGCCTGAGGGCACATGCCACCAGGCTCAAGAAAGCTTCTATCCCACTGTTATAAGACTATTGAATGGTTCCCTTATGCGATAAGACAAACTTTTGACCTCACAATCTACCTTGTTATGACCTACCACCTTACTGTCTACCTGCACTGCACTTCCTCTGTAGCTGTGACACTTTACTCTGTTGTCGTTATTGTTTTACCCTGTACTACCTCAATGCACTGTATAATGAATTGATCTGTACAAAATGGTATGCAAGACAAGTTTTTCACTGTACTTCGGTACAAGTGACAATAATAATAAACCAATACCAATAGATCTCTCCTTCCCCAACAACTGACATTCCAACTTTCCTGGACTCTTCTCCCCTTCCACTAACTAATCCTGACACATGACACAGGCATTCAGCCCATTTCCTTTCCCCCATTATTGTAAAGTGTGCAAGGGAAAGGCCTTTTAGTGGTTAATGACGTAAGGCCTAACTTACAGTACATGACCCTTTATGTGCCATTGCCCATAGCAGCAAAATACAACACCTCACATACCATTTACCACAGCCCTTGTCGGCATTGAAGAATTCCTACGTCCTTATTCTATATGAACTATAGAATCATACAGCACCGAGGAGATCTTCCAACCTACTGAGCACATGCTGTCACTCTCAAGCTGTTACAAATCAGTCCCAGTGACTTGCTCTGTTCGCATGGCTCTGTATAATTTCCTTTTTAAGTAGAAATTCAAATCACTGGTGAAGATCAGGGCTACATTTCCATTCATCACCAGTTCAGAGAATACATTCCAGTTCATCACCATTCTGGATCTGGTACTAGGCAATAAACCTGGTCAGTTGTCAGATCTCTCGGTGGGTGAGCATTTCGGAGACAGTGACCACAACTCCCTGACCTTTACCCTTGCCTTCGAGATGGATAGGAGCAGACAGTATTGGAAAGTATTTAATTGGGGGAGGGGGAATTATGGTGCTATTAGGAAGAAACTTGGGAGTGTACATTGGGAGCAGATGTACTCAGGGGAATGCATAATGGAAATGTTCAGAGATCACTTTTGGGGGTTCTGGATGGGTTTGTCCCATTGCGTCAGGAAAAGGATGGTAGGGTGAAGGAACCATGGTTGATAAGAAATGTGGAATATCTAGTGAAGAGGAAGAAAGAAGCTTGCTTAAGGTTCAGGAAGCAAGGATCTGACAGGGCTCGAGAGAATTACAAGGTAGCCAGGAAGGAGCTTAAGAATTGCCTTAGGAGAGCTAGAAAGGGGCATCAGAAGACCTTGGCGAGTAGATTCTACTCATATGTGAAAAACAGGAGGATAACTAGAGTGAAGGTAGGACCGATTAGGGATAGAGGAGGAAACATGTTCCTAGAGTTGTAGGGGAGGTCCAAATGAATACTTTGCTTCAGTATTCACCTGTGAGAAAGAACAACATTTGTGTGGACAGTGTAAAACAGGCTGATAAGCTAGAACATGTCGATGTTAAGAGGGAGAATGTGCTGGAACTTTTGAAAAACATTAGGACAGATAAGTCTCTGTGGCCGGATGGGATATATCCCAGGATACTACAGGAAGCAAGGGAAGAGATTTCTGAGCCCTTGGCAATGATCTTTGCATCCTCACTGTCTGCAGGAGTAGTACCAGATGATTGGAGGGTGGCAAATGTTATTCCTTTGTTCAAGAAGGGGAGTAGGGATAACACTGGGAATTATAGACCAGTGAGTCTTACTTCAGTGGTGGGAAAATTACTGGAGAAGATTCTTAGAGACAGGATTTATGAGCATTTGGAGAAGCATAGTCTGATTAGGGATAGTCAGCATGGCTTCATGAGGGGCAGGTCGTGCCTCATGAGCCTGATTGAATTCTTTGAGGATGTGACAAAGCACATTGATGAGGGTGGAGCAGTGGATGTGGTGTGTATGGGCTTTAGTAAGGTGTTTCATATGGTTCCCCATGATAGACTCATTCAGAAGGTCGGGAGGCATGGGATCCAGGGAAACTTGACTGTGGGGATTCAGAATTGGCTTGCCCTTAGAAGGCAGAGGGTGGTTGTAGATGGAGCATATTCTGCCTGGAGGTCGGTGACCAGTGGTGTTCTGCAGGGATCTGTTCTGGGACCCCTGCTCTTTGTGATTTTTATAAATGACTTGGACAAGGAAGTGGAAGGGTGGGTTAGTAAGTTTGCAGATGACATGAAGGTTGGTGGTGTTGTGGATAGTATAGAAGGTTGCTGTAGGTTACAATGGGACATTGATATGATGCAAAGCTGGGCTGAGGAGTGGCAATGGAGTTCAACCTGGAAAAGTCTGAAATGATTCTCTTTGGAAGGTCGAATTTGAAGGTAGAATACAGGGTTAATGGCAGGAGTCTTAGCAGTGTGGAAGAACAGAAGGATCTTGGGGTCCAAGTCCATAGATTCCTCCAAGCTGCTGCACAAGTTGATTGGGTTGTTAAGGCACCGTATGTCATGTTGGCCTTCATTAGTCGGGGGATTGAATTCAAGAGCCACGAGATAACGTTGCAGCTAGATAGAACTCTGGTTAAACCACACTTGGAATATTGTGTTCAGTTCTGGTCACCTCACTATAGGAAGGATGCTGAAGCTTTAAAAAGGGTGCAGAAGAGATTTACCAGGATGCTATCTGGATTGGAGAGCATGTCTTACGAGGATAGGTTGAGTGAGCGAAGGCTTTTCTCTTTGGAGCAAAGGAGGATGAGTGGTGACTTGATAGAGGTGTACAAGATGATAAGAGGCATAGATCGAGTGGACAGACAGAGAATTTTTCCCAGGGCAGAAATGGCTAGCACGAGGGGCATAATTTTAAGGTAATTGGAGGAAAGTTCAGGGGGGAATCAGAGGTAAGTTATTTGCACAGAGAGTGGCGGATGCGTGGAACATGCTGCCGGGGTGCCAGTAGAGGCAGATACATTAGGGACATTTAAGACACCCTTAGATAGGCACATGATGATAGAACATTGGAGGGCTATGTGGCAAAAAATGGTTAGATTGATCTTAGAGTAGGCTAAAAGGTCGGCACAACATCGTGGGCCAAAGGGCCTGATCTGTGCTGTAATGTTCTATGTTCCATAACATCTCACTGAATCAAAAGAAATCTTTTTTCTCTTTATTTTGCCAATTACTTTTTGTCTGTGTCCTATTGTTACCAATCCCTTCATCATTAGAAAGAGGTGTTCTATTCTTGCTCTGTCAAAGCCACTCTTAATGTCCAAGTACCTCTATTAAGTCCAGATGAAGAAGCTGATCTTCCTTCCGGCAGAGAATGGTTTAAAACCAAGATTAGGCAACATTTTGAAACAGCGGCAAGAATCATTGCAGATCTCTAAGTTTGTTTAAAGACCCTGTGTATAGAATGGTTCAAGTGACTGCTTCACAGAAACATATTGACTAATTTGCACAGTATCTATTTGTCCATTGCAGTGACAAACACTGGTAGTTCTGTTCATTTTCATGGGCTCCAACTGATATTCCATTAAGATCCATATCTTGCCAGGAAACAACTTTACATTCCAGTTGGAGACAAAAGAGACAGCAGATGCTGGAATCTGGAGCAACAAAAAATCTGCTGGAGGATCTCAGAATGTTGAGCAGCGTCTGTGGGGGGAAAGAAATCATCAATGTTTCTGTTTGAAAGCCTGCATGAGGACTGGCACAAGAGACTGTAGATGCTAGAATCTGGAGCAACAAATAATCTGCTGGAGGAACTCAGTGGGTCGAGCAGCATCTGTGGGGGGGAAAGGAACTGTTGACACTTTGGGTCAAAATCCTGTATCAGAATTTCAACCCAAAATTCATTTCCCTCTATGGATGCTGCTTGACCCACTGAGTTCCTCCAGCAGATTGTTAGTTACATTCCAGTTATTCCATATTGATGGTTAAGGGTTATCTGATAATAAACTGAATCCAGTGCAAACAATCAAAGGGAGATTTTTACAATCCATGCTTCCTGGTGGAAAACATCTAAAGTGCATCTGAAGAGATGTACCTGTGTGGGGTACCCCACAGGCCCTGTGAGTTAAATTTTTTTGCTGTATTCAATAAGCTAATAGAGTCATAGAGCAATTCAGCACGGATACTGGCCCTTCGGAACAAGGAGTCCGTGTCGACCACGTTGTCCACCTTTGGGATGAGAAGATTGTCCTATTATAAGTGGCTAAAGAAATTAGATCTGTATTCTTTGATGTTTAGGAAAATGAAGGTGATCTTATTGAAGTATAAGGGGCACGGCAGGGAAGATGTCAGGATGTTTCCAATGATGGTGGATCGCAAACAAGGGGACATAGTTGCAAGATTAAGGTGCCGTCATTTAAAAGTGTGTAGGAACTTCTTTGCAGTGGGTGATGAATCTTGAATTCTCTGCCGTGGATCTTTGCGGAGGAGAGATCATTTGCAGTATTTGAAGAGAAAGGTCAGAGGATTGAGGGCTATGGGGAACTAGCACGTAAGAGGAGAAGAGGCTTGGGCAGATAAGGCATGTTCATATTGAATGGTGGGGCAGGCTTGGTGGGGCTGTGTGCCTTACCCTTTTTCCTGTTTTCTTATATTCTTAGATATGACAGTTTAGTTGGCAGCAAACAGATTCACTGCTGAAAGAATGTCTGCATTGTGTTGGTTATTAATGCATTTTACTGTGCCTTGTATTTCCCTAATAACAATGGTGTTTCAATAAAATCGTGTGGAAAAGTTGTTCGATTCCCTGTCCATATTTTCAGATTTGCCTAATAAGTTGCCAGCAATCCAGTCTGCCTCACATCACGGAGCTGACCATTTGTCAACTATAGGGGCCATTTCAGCAATATGGGATACTAAGATTGATGGGGAATGATTGGATACAGACACCAAACTGTCACAGAGACGAGAGTATGCACAGTAGCAGTGGATGCACAGAAGGGAATTCTTGCAGCAGCACCGTGGGTTACAGATCAACAATAGACAAATGAGGCTGCAATCAGTGGCAGTTCAGCGCATCATAAAGGTCCTCTATAAATAACTTCCACAGCACTCCAGAAGGCAGAGAGATGCCAGTGAGGCAAAGACCACTCTTGGCAGTGATTTAGGAACATCAGAGGTAGTTGCTCATGTATCCACAAGGAAATCTATCACAGGCATTGGGCCAGTTGGCTCCAGAGAGAGGAATTATTCCATTCACTGTTCTGGGAAAAACCTACCAGTAAAGGAAGGAAAAGGGCCTCAGGATGTCCTGACCTGCTTTATATTCAATGGAAAACTGTTTGAAATGTGGTCATTTTTGCATTGTAGGAATTGCAGCAGCCAATGTGAATACAACATATTGGAATATAGTAATGACTCTGTTTCCTATTTTAGCTGATGTAGGCTGAGAAATAAATATTAACCTGGATAGCTATTTTTCTAAATATTGTCGTGGGATCTTGCATGTCTACCTGAGGGGTCACAGTTTAACGTTTTGTTCACAGGATGCAGATGTTGCTGGCAATGCTGGAATTTATTGTCCACCCCTGAAGTGGCAAGTGAGTTAAAGGTCAAGCACGTTGGGTTTGGGGTCATATATAGGCCATGCCCAATCAGGTTGGCTGATGGTATTAATGAACCAGGTGGATTTTTATAACGATCCATTTGTTTCATGGTTGCTCTGAGTTTTAATTCCAGATTTACTTGATTATTTTGAATTTAAATTCCTCAGCTATTCCACTCAGGCAGAATGTGAACTCAAATCCTTTGATTCTAATTCACTAAATTATCCACTACACTACTATATTTACCCAATGTCTTATTCAAATGATGGCTCTTTTGACATTGCAACATTCTCTCAGAACTGCACTGCAATGTCAAATTAGTTGGACACATTAGGTATGAAGGATAGCAGATTGCCTGCTGGAGTTTGCGAGCTCAATGGTAGGTCATTTCAGTTTTCTCAGGCGTGTTGCTAGATTACAAATTTTCTCCTATTCCAGAAACACAGGTGCCTGGCCAATATCTGGGAGAAATGGACTCACCTCTGATACATCTGGCTTTTTTTGCCAAAGGAATGAAAATTTACTTAACAAATAATCATCCCTCCTAAAGACCTCCAGATTGCTTCTTCGCCCATCGCCCCACTTTGCAAAGGCCTTGCTTGTTTATTTATTCTCCATCCCTAATTGGGATCTCCACCCACAGGTTTCCAAATGGATCAGGGATACGGGAACTGATGGAGTAGAGAGCCTAGGCATCCTGCACTGCCCCTTCTGTACCTTACATACCACCTCTTCCAATGGTAAGTAGGAAATCCCAGATCAATTATGAGCTGTTTCTCTGGCCTCCTGCTGGATTTATAGTGGGAGCCCAGAGAAAAGACAGGAATACCACCTCATTGTTAAAAGATGCTCATGGGGAAAAAAATAAGTTCTTCTAACATAAAGAGTATTAACCGTCTGAGAAAAATGTCTGAAAGTACTCACATAGATTAATTAATTTTGAAATCAAACCACACATTTGTACTGAATAAATACTAAACAAACCAAATTAAAAGAATTTACCTGACATTTAATATACTGCAATTCAATAGTAAAATGAAACCAAACTGCAAAACATCAAACAGATTAAAATGTATATTAAAAAAATTGCAAAAATAAATCAAAATGCATCTAAGTGTCAGAGCTGTCTTGGGGATCGATGATATCTGCTCTGCCACTCCCCTCTGGCCAGCGGACAGCCCCTCACCCGCTATCGTACCAGATCTACCACTGAAGACTTCAGTAGCCAATCATTCTGCTTGTTTATGTTTTGCAGTTGCTGCTCATTGATGTTCAATATGAGGTTTTCATTAATGATAACATTATGCAAAACTAAGCTGGCACTTTTAAATGAGTGTAAAATATTCCTTGTAATTATTTATTCTCAGGTTATGGGTAACAATGACAAAGTCCCATTTTTTAATTGCCTCGGGCTTCTTAAACCTTAACTGCTTTCTTCCTGATAAGAACAGATATGAACATAAGAAACGGGAACAGGAATCAGCAAGTTGGCCCCTCATGATAAGTCCACCGTTCAGTTAGATCATAGCTGATCTAATCTTGGCCTCAAAGCCATTACCCTTCTCTCTCTCCACATCCCTTGACATCCTTATCATTTAAATGTTTGTCAAATTCTGCCTTAAGTATATTCAGTAACTCCACCTACAGATCTCTGGGGCAAAGAATTCCAGAGATTCATGACTGCCTGAGAGAAGTCCTCTCTGTCTGAAATCAACAATCCATCCTGTCAATCTCCCTCAGACTCTTGCACATTTCAATAAGATCACCTTTTATTCTTCCATCTTCGATGAGTAATGGTCCAACCTATTCCATCTTTCTTCATACATCAATATCCCAGGAATCAACCAAGTGAACCTTCTCTGCACCACCTCCGTTGCATATCCTTCCTTAAAAATAGAAAACGATGCTCTAGGTGTTGTCTCACCAGCTCCCTGTAGAGTTGCATCAAATTTCCCTGCTTTTATACTCAATACCACTTGCAAGATAGATCAACAGCCCATTAACCTTCCTACTTACTTATTATACATGCATGCTGGCTTTTTGTGCTTCATGTACTAGGCCCCCCAGTTCCCTTTGTACCATGACATTTTGTAGTCTTATTCTGATTAATTGAAGATTTGCTATTTCATTCTCCCTTCGAAAGTGGATAACTTCAAATTTTCCCACATTACACTTCACCTGTCAACTTACTTTGTCCATTTATATCCCTTTGCAGGCTCTTTGTGTCCTCCTCATGTCTTGCTAACCACCTTCCTTGTATCATCGGCAAATTTGTTTGCAGTACACTCGGTCCCTCCCATCAAGTAATTGGGGCCCCAGCACTGATCCCTGTGTCATAACACATTTATCACAACTCTCTGTTTTATGGTAGATAGCCATTCACTTATCCATGCCCCATGTGCTCTTATCTTACACAGTAATCTTTTATGTGACACCTTATCAAATTCCTTCTAGAAATCCAAATACACTACATCTACTGGTTCCCCTTTATCCACCCTGCTTGCTACATCCTCAAGTTACTCCAGAAAACTTATCAAGCACCATCTCCCTTTCATTAAACCATGTTGACCCCACTTAATTTTCTTATGATTTTCTAAATGTCCTGCTATTACCATCTTAGTAATGGATCTCAACATTTTCCCAATGACAGATTTAGGGTAACTCACTGATAGTCTCCAGCTTTCCGTCTCCCTCCTTTCATGAATAGGGGACTTGTTGGATTCAATCATGTAACATGTGATCAAATTATTTATGCAACTCCTTTCAAGATGAAGATCTGATCCTACCTTAATGGCGTACATAGTAAAGAATTCCAAAACCTAATTGTATAAGGGATTACCTTCTTCATTTTCCTTTACTTCTCTTCCAGTGAGCATCCATATTTTCCATTCTCTATTTCCACATTTTCCCACTGGTTGGGTTCCCACTTCATTCACTCTTCACTACCAACTCACTTCACTCCCCACCTCACTCATCACCATACTGTTGATTCACCTGCCCCTCAAAGAAACGCTGGGCTCTGTGCTAACTCCATTCCCTTCTCTACGGTCAATAAATTCAATTACGTTATGTATAGTTTCTAAAATAAAATATGAAAATGCTAGAAATGCTCACAGGTCAGGCAGCATCAGTGGAAAGAGAAGCAGAGTTCATGTTTCAGATTGAACGACAAACTGGGAAAAAGAGAAACAAGTTAGTTATAAATCAAGAGTCCCCAACCTTCTCTGCAAATTAAATCTGACTTCTTTTCTTGTTTTCCCAGCTCTGGCAAAGCATCTTCAACCTGAAACATTTAACTCTGTTTCTCTTTTCATAGGTAACACCTGATCTGGTGATTGTTTCCAGCATTTTGTGTTTTAACATTAGATTTCCAGCATCTGCAGTTTTTAATTTTATTCAGTACATGCTTTTATTTAAGGACCCGCAGTTAAATCGAAGTGTGAACTTTACTACTAAATGTAATCATCATTTCCTAGCGCACTGTTGGAAATTGAAACACATGCTTCCGGATGCCAGGCGTGCTTCTCCACAAAGATCATTGGGTACAAATCATTACACAACATGTATTGATACTGTTTCTAGTCTGTCATACCTCCCATGATGCCAATTCCTGTGGAGAAACAAAAGACTGCAGATGCTGGAATCTGGAGCAACAAACAACCTGCTGGAGGAACTCAACGGGTCGAGCAGCATCTGTGGGAGGAAAGGGATTGTCGGCGTTTCAGGTCGAAACCCTGCATCAGGACCAGAAGTTTTCCTCCTCTCTCCGACAGGAGTTCTGCAAGACCCTCTCTCACTGCTCCCCCTCTGTGGTTTCTACTGCTCTCCTTCAAACACATTCTTACCAACAAAGTCCCGGTGTAGGGTTTTGTCCTGAAACATCGACAATTCCTTTCCTCCCACAGATGTCGCTCAACCTGCTGAGTTCTTCCAGCAGATTGTTTGTCGATCCCTATTCCTGTGTTGTTTTTCCACTTGTACACATTGCCCTTTTTTACTGAGCTCCAATGTTTACACTCTATTTCAGTGCCACTTTGTCCCAGTGTCTTGCTCCTGATATGGCAGGATCCACTGAACCCAGTCTATCTGGAGCCCACATTCCCCCATTCTTCCCCTCTCCCCAGGCCGCCTTCTGTTGTCTCTGCCTCAGTACATACATCGCTCACCATCTTGCTCACAAGATCACAAGACAAAGGAGCAGAAGTAGGCCATTCAGCCCATCGAGTCTGCTCCATGAGCTATACTTAAAAACTATTCCTATCTAGCCCCAATTTCCGGCTTTGTGCCCATATCCCTTGATACCTTGACTAATTATATACCTGTCTATCTCCTCCCTAAACGCCCCCAATGATTAGGCCTCCACAGCAGTATGTGGCAAAGAATTCCATAATTTCACTACCCTCTGGCTAAAGAAATTTCTCCTCATTTCTGTTTTAAACTGGTACCCTCTAATTCTAAGATTGTGCCATCTAGTCCTGGACTCACCCACCAAGGGAAACAGCTTGGCTACATCTACTCTGTCCAGTCCTTTCAACATTCTAAATGTTTCTATGAGGTCCCCTCTCATTCTTCTGTACTCCAGTGAGTACAGTCCAAGAGCCAACAAACGCTCATCGTATGTAAGCCCTTTCATTCTGGGAATCATCCTTGTAAATCTTCTCTGAACTATCTCCAAAATCAGTACATCCTTCCTAAGATATGGGGTCCAAAATTGCACACAGTATTCCAAATGAGGCCTCACCAGTGCTCCATAGAGCCTCATCAATACTTCCCTACTTTTATACACTATACCTCTCGAAATGAATGCCAACATAGCATTCGCTTTCTTTACCACTGATTCGACCTGGTGGTTAACCTTTAGGGTATCCTGCACGAGTACCCCCAAGTCCCTTTGTACTTCTATACTTTGAATTTTCTCCCCATCTAGATAATAATCTGCCCATTTATGTCTTTTTCCAAAGTGTACAACGGCACACTTCTCAACATTGAATCTCATCTGCCACTTCTTTGCCCATTCTCCTAAACTATCTAAGTCTCTCTGCAACCTTCCTGTTTCTTCAATACTCCCTACTCCTCCACCTATCTTGGTGTTGTCTGCAAACTTAGCCACAAAACCATTTATTCCATCATCCAAATCATTAATGTACAAAGTAAAAAGAAGCGGCCCCAACACCGACCCCTGCGGAAAACCACTAGTAACCGGTAGCCAACCAGAACAGGATCCTTTTATTCCCACCCTTTGCTTTCTGCCTACCAGCCAATGCTCCACCCATTCTAATATCCTACCTGTAATTCCATGACCTCTCATCTTACTAATCAGCCTCTTGTGCCGCACCTTGTCGAAGGCCTTTTGGAAGTCTAAATACACAACATCCACAGCCTCTCCCTTATCCACCCTACCTGAGATTTCCTCAAAAAAACTCCAATAGGTTGGTCAGGCAGGATCTTCCCTTCATGAGACCATGCTGGCTTGGACCTATCTTGCCTTGCACCTCTAGGTATTCCATAACCTCATCCTTGAGGATTGATTCCAATATCTTTCCCACCACTGATGACAGACTAATAGGTCTGTAATTTCCTTTATGCTGCCTCCCACCTTTCTTCTACAGCGGAACTACATTTGCGACCCTCCAGTCCTCTGGAACCATGCTAGAGTCTATTGATTCCTGGAAAATTATCACCAATGCCTCCGCAATCTCTAAAGCCACCTCCTTCAGAACCTGGGGGGTGCCCCTCATCCGGTCCGGGAGATTTAGCTGTCTTTAGTCCATTTAGCTTCCTTAGCACCTTCTCTCTAGTAATCTTAACTAAACTTAGTTCTATCTCTTGAGACCCCTGATTATCCAGTATATTGCTGATGTCCTCCACAGTGAAGACTGATGCAAGATACTTATTTAGTTCCTCTGTCATCTCTTTATCATCCATTATAATCTCTCCCGCACTATTTTCGATTCGTCCTATATCAACCTGTGTCTCTCTTTTACTCTTCATATATTTAAAAAAACTCTTTGTATCCTTTTGAATGTTATCTGCCAACTTCCTTTCATAAAAGCTTTCCTAATGACCTTAGTTTCTTTCTGTAGGTTTTTAAAAGTTTCCCAGTCTTCTGTTTTCCCACTAATTTTTGCTTCCTTGTATGCTCTCCCTTTTGCTCTTATTTTAGCTTTAACCTCTCTCGTTATCCTTTTTTCTATTCAAAACCTTTTTTCTTGGAATATATCTATCCTGCATTTTCCTTATTTCTTGTAAAAATTCTATCCATTTCTGCTCTGCCGTCCCTCCAACTAGCTTACTCTTCCAATCAATTTGGGCCAGTTCCTCTCTCAAGCTACTGTAATTTCCTTTGTTCCACTGAAATATTGATACACTTGCTATCAGCTTCTCCTTTTCAAATTTGAAACTGAACTCAATCATATTGTGATCACTAGTTCCTAATGGTTCCTTTACCTTTAGTTCCCTAATCACCTCCGGTTCGTTACACAGCACCCAATCCAAAACAGCTGATCCCCTGGTGGGCTTATCAACAAGTTGCTCCAAAAAGCTATCTTGTAGACATTCCACAAACTCGCTCTCCTGAGATCCACTGCCTTGCTGGCTTTCCCAATCCATCTTCATGTTAAAATCCCCCAAAATTATCTTAATGTTGTCCCTCTGACACACTTCTCTATTTCTAACTATAACTTATAGACCACATCCCAGCTGCTGTTAGGGGGCCTGTATATAACTGCTATTATTATCCTTTTACCCTTGCTATTTCTTAGCCCCACCCATAAGGATTCCACTCCTTCTGACCCAATGTCCTTCCTTTCTATTGATCTTATATCATTACTAACCATCAGGGCCACACCACCCCTTCTGCCTACCCACCTATCCTTCCTATACACTGGGTACCCCTGGACATTCAGTTAATCACATCCGTCATTAAGCCATGACTCGGTGATTGCCACAATGTCATATTTTTTAATCTGTAGCTGTGCCACTAGGTCATCTACTTTAGTCCTAATGCTACGTGCATTTAATTATAATACGTTTAGGCTAGTATCTGCTACCGATTTCGTTGTACTTCTATTGCTGTCACTGTTCCTGGTCTTTGGAGTATTGCCAGTTTTCACGACAACCCATTGCCCAGTTCCTGCCTTTAATTCTCCCCTCCTCACTCTTCCCAGCTGGTTTCTCTACCTATTTACAGCCTCAAATGTAAAAGTATATCAGGTTGGCTGTTGGTATAACGCACTGGTCAAGGGGCCACTTCCTTCCACCTTAGTGGTTTGTTACTGGCCACTCATATTCCACCTGAGAAATAAATCCTGACCATTGTAACTTGCTCCCGTTGTTACTCTCTTGTACTGAATGGCAGATCTAATAAACATTAACAGCTCATGTACTTTTATGTTTTTCTAAGTAGTTACTGTTACACACATTTTTCAAGGATTACAGACTTTTATTTTGTTTCCCATTTATTGGTTGGTTACTTTTCAGCACATTAATGACTGGAGAAATCTTATGGTATACTTTGCAAGTGCTTGCTTCTCATCCATCAGCGAATCCTAAATTCTCATGCATAACTTTCAACATATTCTGTCCAGATTTTAAATATTACCGTTTGTGGAGGGTAGGAGGATGGCTAGGGTAAAGGTAGGTCCGATTAAGGACAAAAGTGGGAGAATTTGCCTGGAGGCGGCGGAAGTGGGAGAAGTTCTCAATGAGTACTTCTCTTCGGTATTCACCAGGGAGAGGGGTCTTGATGATGCGGAAGGGAGTGCTGGTAGGGGTAGAGTGCTGGTTCTAGAGGTTGTAGATATCAAGAGAGAGGATGGCTGAAGTTGTTAAATAATATTTAGACAGATAAATCTCCGAGGCCTGATGGGATTTTCCCCAGGCTGCTTCGAGAGGCTAGGGAGGAGATTGCTGAACCACTGGTAAGGATCTTTGAGTCCTCGTTGTCCACAGGGATGGTGCCAGAGGATTGGAGGGTTGAGAATGTTGTCCCCTTGTTCAAAAAAGGTAATAAGGATAGGCCAGGGAATTATAGACCGGTGAGTCTCACGTCTGTGGTGGGTAAGCTGTTAGAAAGGATTCTAAGGGATAGGATTTATGAACACCTAGAGAATCATGGACTGATTAGGGACAGACAGCATAGCTTTGTGAAGGGAAGATCTTGCCTCACAAGCCTGATAGAGTTCTTTGAGGAGGTGACCAGGAAGATTGATGAGGGCAGTGCGGTGGATGTGGTTTACATGGATTTTAGTAAGGCGTTTGATAAGGTTCCTCATGGTAGGCTTCTTCAGAAGGTCAGAGGCCAAGGGATCCAAGGAAGTTTGGCTGTGTGGATTAGGAATTGGCTTGCATGTAGAAAGCAGAGGGTTGTGGTGGAAGGAGTGCCCTCGGATTGGAAGGCAGTGACTAGTGGTGTCCCGCAGGGATCGGTTCTGGGACCTCTACTTTTTGTGATATTTATAGATGACTTAGATGAGGGGGTGGAGGGCTGGGTTAGTAAGTTTGCAGACGACACTAAGATAGGCGGTGTTGTGGATAGTGTGGAGGGCTGTCGGAGCTTACAGAGGGATATTGATAGGATGCAGAGCTGGGCTGACAAGTGGCAGATGGAGTTCAATCCGGAGAAGTGTGAGGTGGTACACTTTGGAAGGACAAACTCCAGGGCAGAGTACTGGGTGAATGGCAAGGTACTTGGCAGTGTGGAGGAGCAGAGGGATCTGGGGGTTCATATTCACAGTTCATTGAAAGTTGCCTCACAGGTGGAAAGAGCAGTTAAGAAGGCCAATGGGATGTTGGCTTTCATAAGTCGCGGGACTGAGTTTAAGAGCCGTGAGGTGATGATGCAGCTTTACAAAACTCTAGTTAGGCCATACTTAGAGTACTGTGTTCAGTTCTGGTCACCTCATTATAGGAAGGATGTGGAGGTGTTGGAGAGGGTGCAGAGGAGCTTTACCAGGATGCTGCCTGGATTAGAGAGTATTGATTAGGAGGAGAGGCTTAAGGTGCTAGAGCTTTATTCACTGGAAAGGAGGAGGATGAGAGGAGACATGATAGAGGTATATAAAATACTGAGAGGAATAGATAGAGTAGACAGTCAGCGCCTCCTTCCCAGGGCACCAATGCTCAAGACGAGAGGGCATGGCTTTAAAGTTATGGGTGGAAGGTTCAGGGGAGATGTCAGGGGGAGGTTTTTCACCCAGAGAGTGGTTGGTGCATGGAATGCACTGCCTGGGGTGGTGGTGGAGGCAGATACATTGGACAGGTTCAAGAGCTTGTTGGATAGGCATATGGAGGAATGTGGGATGGGGGGATATGCAGGAGGAAGGGGTTAGGTAGTGTGAGGGTGGTTTGATGGACGGCACAACATGGTGGGCCGAAAGGCCTGTTTTGTGCTTTATGGTTCTATGGTGGAGAAGGTGGTTTGAATTGAACCAAACCAACCATCAGGGTAATTGCTATTTGCAAAGCTCTGGGCCTTGTGTTAGGTTCAAGTGGGGACACTGAACAACAGGCTCAGAACAAATGTCTTATTGAACCCCTCAGCATCTGTCTTTCAGAGCTGCAGCATTGCCTAGGGTTGTACATCCTTATGACGTCAATGGAGCCAACTGTTGAAGGTGACTTGTGCCACTGACTGAAATGACCTTCACCCTTGCTGTGTTTACTCTGAGCAAATGAAATTGGATGAGTGGGGAATAAAAGATTGCATGAAGAGAAAATATTCTGTGGACTCATGTACACTTGAGGAGAGCAGATAGCCAACCCCATCCTTCACAGAATATTACTCTGCCAGATTTCTGCCATTGAACCTTGTCAGCATTAAGATGTTTGATTTGAATGATAATTCTTATCACACAACTAGATTACAAAAGGCATTGCTTCCTTATTAATCATGGCTAGATTCAATGTATCAAATTTTATGATATAGCGACTCTATATAGGTAGAAACAGAATTACCTTTGTGCATTAATGTATTTGTGAATTTATTGTGTTCTGCTTAAAGCCGGTGAATGCTGAGGAAGGTATAAAATGAGGCAACTGGTTCAAGTACATTTGGGAGATACTTGTGTTTCTTCAGCTTCCAAATAGTGCTTACTAAGAGTGGAAGATTTGGTCAGGAGTACATGTTAATTTTACCTCTGACTGTTCCACTACAGTTCAAGGCCATCTATCTAACTCCACCTGAGCAACTTGTCATTCATGGAGAAAGTGGCTTAAACCGAGCCGAAGGAAACAAGAGAACAAAAAAAAAACAAAATCAGGACTAACTTCTTAAAAGCTTCCATTCGGAAGGCATACTGTTTGCTTTCTTTGTCTTCAGCAGTACAGTTATAAGCTACCCTTGACAATTGAGAAGTGAGCTGCCTGCAATGGTTTCTGTTTCCTAACATCCGACTGAGTCAAAATACAGTTATTGATTTTTTTTGTTCCTTTAGGGTCATAATCTTATTCTGAATGTCATCCAAAACTCTGCCGTCCATAGACTAACTTCCACCCTTAAGATACTTCTTAAAACTGACTTCTTAATGCTTCCTTGTGTGGCTGATATCACTTGTCAAGGATGGTCTGAGCAGTTCCTTGGACTAATACACTGTATAAATGGGAGTCATTATTGTACAAACATTCAAACTGAAAATATTCTAATTCACGTACAGTTCACATCTATCAGGAATGTATTTTAGATTCTGTGAATTGCCAAGATTCTAATATGCATTCATTCAAGACTCAATACAGAGGAATCAAGGTAACCCAAAGTGAAATAAAATCAAACAAGGAGGGAATGCATTTCTGACTAACAGTAAAGTGGGGTTTACCATAACTACTACAATCATGAGCAAACATTGAGAATGCTGGGAATACTCACCAAATCAGGCAGCATCTTTATTCACAGTTGCTACACAACCTGCCGAGCATTTCCATCACTTTGTCTTTATTTCAGGTTTCCAGCAGCTGCAACTTTTCACTTTTTAGTTATCATGAGCAGAGTGTAAGTAGTTTCAATAGATGAGATCCATTTCTACAGTCTCTATGCAGCAACTTGTATGTGTCCAACCTATTTCATTTCCATAAATAAAGGTAATTAGTTCATTTGGAATTTGAGTACATAATGGTTTGAAACAAAATGCATTAGGCACCAGTGTCCTAGGAGGTGAATTTCTAAACTTAAAATTCATGTAAGGGCACAAGAAACAAGTTGGAGGACAGGGAACAGAAAGTTTACACATACGAATGTGGTAGCATCTTTCCAAGAGAGAACAACCATTTTAGGTACCCTTCTACTGCAACACATTAGTAGCATAGACTTGTCCTATCAGAAGCTACTTACTAACCGATAGGGCGTATGATGAATTAACATGCAGATCTGTCCAGAAACAGGTAACTTCACTGCCATCAGAAACTTCTTTGTAAGTGCCACATATTTGCTAATAATAAGTCACCATAATTTTCATGCAGCATCATTCCACTCTAAAACATGGCTTTTTAGAACAGCTTGTGGTCAAGCCCACTAGGGAAAAGGCAATTCTGGATTTGGTGTTGTGCAATGAACCAGACTTGATTAGGGAGCTTAAGGTAAAGGAACCCTTTGCGTAGCGGTTAGTGTAACGCTTTACAGTGCCAGTGACCCAGATTCAATTCTAGCCGCTGTCAGTAAGGAGCTTGTACATTCTCCCCGTGTCTGCATGGGTTTCCTCTGGGTGCTCCGGTTTCCTCCCACATTCCAAAGAAGTACAGGTTAGGAAGTTGTGGACATGCTATGTTGGCACCGGAAGCATGGCGACACTTGCGGGCTGCTCCCAGAACACTCTACGCAAAAAAATGCATTTCACTCTGTGTTTTGATGTACATGTAACTAATAAAGATCTTAATCTTAATTCACCCTGCAGTTTGAGAGGAAGAAGCTAAAATCAGATGTATCGGTATTACAGAGGCATGAGAGAGGAGCTGGCCAAAGTTGATTGGAAAGGGACCCCAACAGGGATGATGGTATAGCAGTAATGCAGGAGCTTCTGGGAGTAATTCGGAAGATGCAGGATCAGTTCATCCCAAAGAAGAAGAAGCATTCTAGAGGGAGGATGAGGCAACCATGGCTGACAAAAGAAGTCAGAGACAGTATAAAAGCAAAAGAGAGGGCCTACAACATTGCAAAAATTATCAGGAAGCTAGAGGATTGGGAAGCTTTTAAAAACCAATAGAAGACAACTAAAAAAGCAATAAGCGAGAAAAAATGAAATGTGAAAGTAAGATAGCCAAAAATATAAAAGAAGATACCAAAAGTTTTATCAGATATATACAGGAAGTCCCCGGGTTATGAACGAGTTCCGTTTTTGAGACTGTTCGTAACCCGATTTTGTATGTAACTCGGAACAGTGTCCGCGCATGCGCACTTGGCCCGGGGATCGCGGCCGCACATGTGCACTTGGCCCGGGGTTGGGCCAAAGGAGGTGTACCGCCACCGTGGTAGGATCAGGGGCCGGGCCCACTTACGAACCAAAGGTCGTTAAGACCATGAAGGTCGGTTGGTATGTACGGGCATTCGTAAGTTGTGCGTTCGTAAGTCGGGGACTTCTTGTAAAGAGTAAAAGAGTGGACATCGGACCGCTGGAAAATGATGCTGGAGAGGTAGTAATGGGGAAGAAAGAAATGGCGGATGAACTGACTAAGTATTTTGCATCAGTTGTCACTTTGGAAGACACCAGCAACATGCCAGAAATTTGAGAGAGTCAGGGGACAGAAGTGAGAATAGTCACTATTACTATGGAGAAGGTGCTTGGGAAGCTGAAAGGTCTGAAGATGGATAAGTCACCTGGACTGGATGGACTACACCCTAGGGTTCTGAAAGAGGTAGCTGAAGAGATTGTGGAGGCATTAATAGTGATCTTTCAGGAATCACTAGATTCAAGAATGGTTCCGGAGGCCTGGAAAATCGCAAGTGTCACTCTGCTCTTTAAGAAGGGAGGGAAGCAAAAGGTAGGAAATTATAGGCCAGATAGCCTGGCATCAGTGGTTGGTAAGATGTTAGAGTCCATTATTAAGGATGAGGTTTCAGGTACTTGGAAGCCCATGATAAAATAGACCGAAGTCAGCATGGTTTCCTTAAGGGGAAATCCTGCCTGACAAATCTGTTGGAATTCTTTGAGGAAGTAACAGGCAGGATAGACAAAGGAGAGTCAGTGGATATTGTTTACTTGGATTTTCAGAAGGCCTTTGACAAGGTGCTGCACATGAGGCTGCTAAACAAGATAGGAGCCCATGGTATTACAGGAAAGGTTCTAGCGTGGATAGAAGATCAACTGACTGACAGAAGGTAAAGAGTGGGAATAAAGGAGGCCTTTTCTGGTTGGCTGCCAGTGACTAGTGGTGTTTCGAAGGGGTCGGTGTTGGGTCTGCTACTTTTCATGTTATATGTTAATAATCTGGATGATGGAATTGATGGCCTTGTGGCCAATTTTGCAGATAATACAAAGATAGGTGGAGGGGCAGGTAGTGTTGAGGAAGCAGGGAATCTGCAGAAGGACTTGGACAGGTTGGGAGAATGGGCAAAGAAGTGGTAGATGGAATATAACATAGGGAAGTGTATGGTCATGCACTTTCGTAGAAGGAATAAAGGAGTAGATTATTTTCGAAACGGGGAGCAAATTCAGAAGTTGGAGGTGCAAAGGGACTTGAGAGTCCTAGTGCAGGATTCCCTAAAGGTTAACTTGCAGGTTGAGTTGGTGGTAAGGAAGGCAAATGCAATGTTAGCATTCATTCAAGAGGACTAGAATATAAAAGCAAGGATGTAATGCTGAGGCTTTATAAGATGTTAGTCAGACCACATTTGGAGTATTGTGAGCAGTTTTGGGCCTCAGATCTAAGGAAGGATGTGCTGGCATTGGAGAGGGTCCAGAAGAGGTTTACAAGAATGATCCCGGGAATGATAAGGTTAACATATGAGGAGCGTTTGATGGCTCTGGCCCTGTATCCACTGGAGTTTAGAAGGAAGAGGGGGGATCTCACTGAAACATACAAAAAGTTGAAAGGCCTGGATAGAGTGAATGTGGAGAGGATGTTTCCAGTAGTGGGAGAGTCTAGGACCAGAGGGCACAGCCTCAGAATAGAAGGATGTCCCTTTAAAACAGAGATGAGGAGGAATTTCTTTAGCCAGAGGGTGGTGAATCTATAGAATTCATTGCCACAGACAGCTGTGGAGTCCAAGTCATTGGGTATATTTAAAGCGGAGGTTGATAGGTTCTTGATTAGTAAGGGTGTCAAAGGTTACAGGGAGAAGGCAGAAGAATGGGGTTGAGAGGGAAAAATAAATCAGCCGTGATCAAATGGCGGAGCAGACTCGATGGGCCAAATAGCCTTATTCTGCTCCTACGTCTTATGGTCTTATGGTCTTATTTATCATCCCCTTACTCTTTGAAAGAGGTGTTTCTGTGATCCAATGTACCCAATGTTGCCAATAATTTTTCATTATTGAACATTGAAGCATGATTTTAATTTTGTTTTAAATTTGTCAGAAGTAATATATATCAGAATGTCCATTCCTTTGCTTTTTTGATAATTACATAATTAAAAAGCAGTACCTACTGCCCACTGCATGGTTACCTAAGTTCAACTAGCTAGTGGGAGATTGAGTCTTTTGATAGTATCAAGGCAATGGGTGCCTCCCTGTAGGACAGCAGTGGATTGACTGGATGTTGACCACAAACAGGTGCAATTTACTGTAGTTGATTTACTAGTAAAATTTAGAAAATCTATTATATTTTGTTTCCCACTTTTTCATGGTGCTATTTGAACCAAGAGATTGAGAATAATTACTCCAAATCAAAGACATTTCTTCATCATCCCATGGTGTAACCCTTCATAGCTTTATGATCTCCACCAGTGCTACAACCCTCCAAAATATCCATGCTCCTCATCTTAATCAATCCATCACTGGTAGCCATGCCTTCAGCTGCCAAAGTTTTAAGTTCTGAAATTCCCTCCATAAACTTCTCTATCTCACCACCTCCCTTTCCTTCTTTAAGTGGCCGACTAAAATTAGCCCCTTGATCCAGGCCTTTGAAGCAACAAACAATCTGCTGGAGGAACCCAGCAGGTCGAGCAGCATCTGTGGGGGGTACAGAATTGTCAATGTTTCAGGTCAAAACCCTACATCAGGAACGGATGATCTGATGACAGATGATCAGAATTTCGGCCTGAAATGTCAATAATTCCTTTCCCCCCACAGATGCTGAGTTCCTCCAGCATATTATTTGCTGCTCTAGATTCCAGCATCTGCAGTCTCTTGTGCCTCTAGGCTTTTGAGCAACTTTCCTCAGATTCCCTGCACAACTCAAACTCAAAATACAAGATGTTGTTGGTGTTGTATCCTGTATTAATGAATATTATTCAAATACAACAGTGGCTGTACATTTTTGATAAGCAGCAAAAAGAAATGGATGAGAATTGATATGTTCGTAAGTCATCTAATGTGTTAATAAAAAAAACTAGTGAACACCGAAATGGCAAGTGATATAAAATGCATAATAAATGTTCTCAAATAAAAATTTAATGATGTAATAAAATGGAACATTATAACCCTACACGGTTTCAAAATGAGTGCCCTCTGAATGAATAACTTACTGACAGACTCACTAGTTCAACCGTAAAATGAGGACCTTGTGGAACTGTACCCCAGAAAGACATCACAAACCTCTGGATAGAGGGGAATACAGACTTACTTTACTGACCAAAGCATCCATTAACAAATCTAAGACCAGATTCAGGAGTCTGGATGACTCCCCAGAGTTAATAATTCCAGTCCAGTCAAAATTTGAAATTTAAAGTCCATTGATGACCCCAAAATTTAAATTAACTTGGCTCCAATTCAGTGGTGGTGGCTTTCCTTTTAGACTTATATGTGTAACTCTGTTTCAACAGCAGATGCAATTTGTTCCCAAATTTTTGGTCCTATTCTTACAACACTTCCGTCAGACTGGTATTGAGGGTCAAAGATCTGACCATCCCAAAGCATTGTCCACTCAAATAGTATCACAATGAAAATCTTCTACATTTTTAAGTGCATCACCATCATTATTGGATACCTACATAACAAACAACCCATTTAGTTGGGACCAATCCAGCATCTTAAACATTCATTCCTTCATCATCAGTTCACCTTGGAGGCAGTGTGTACCATCTACAAAATGCGCTGCAATTACTCACTTAAACTACCCTGATAGCATCTCTCAAACTCATGTTCTCTAACATATAAAAAGACAAGGGCAGCAGATGCATGAGTTGCCCTCAAAATCACACACCATCCTGACTTGGAAGAATATCAGTGTTCCTTTAGTGTCATTGGGTCTGAATCCCAGAGCTCCCTACCCAACAGCACTGTGGAAGTACCTTCGCCAGTAAGACTACAGCAGTTCAAGAAGGCGGCTCACCACCACCTTCTCAATTAAAGCCTGAAAACAGTAAAAATGTTCTCTTCAAACCCAGGAGTACACATTTGTCCCAGCGATCTAACACTAAGGTTTTGCATTGGACATAAAGTACTGATGCGGTAAAATGTTCTGATAATTTTAGTATGATCCCAACTGTAATAAAAAAAAGAGCAAAATGCTGTAAATGTTGAAAATTTTAAATGAAAACAGGTAATGACCTAAAAACTCAGCAGATCAGGCAGAATTTGGGGAGAGAGTGGGAGTGGGAGCGGGAGCAAGGAATGCTCCACTGACCACAGACTGCCTGAATTCCCCAGTCTCCTGTCCTTAGAACACATTCTTTCACGCAACATGTCCCTGGGCATAGACTTCTGTTAAAACTCTGGTTCCCAGCAGACTGGAAGGTCCTGCATAGCACAAGGTTTCTCCAGGTTCTGCCCTCAGAATGACTTTAACTCTCATTGAGACCTGTCCCTAGACTCACTGGATGTCAAAGTTGTCATCAAAATTGAATGTTTCCAAATGTATTTGACATCTAAAAATACATAGGCACCAAAGAAAAAGACGTTATTGAAGAGAAACAAAATGATTTTTTTTTAAGAATCGCACAACTAAAAACAATTAAATAGATCTGGGTGGAACATTTTCTTGCAGGGAGTGGTGAATATCTGGAACACACTGCCAAAGGAGGTGGTGGAATCAGATACAGTTAATACAGTAAAGAAGCATTTAGACAGGCAATTAAACAGCAAAGCATAGAAGGATACAGACCTAGTGTGGGCAAGCGAATGGGCAAAAAGGTCGATCGGATGTGATGGGCTGAAGGGCCTATTTCTGTGCTGTACAACTCTGTGCTCTGCGACTCATTGATTTAAGTCACTTGAATTAAATCAAATAAAATGGAATTTAACCTTCTCTTATGATGTTCTCCACAGCAATTTAATCCCTGTAAAATTAACAACCAGCTTGACTTGCAACAGCTCTAACCTAGAGAGGCTCAGTAGTCAGGTTGGTAAGTTGAGGAAGTTTGCGTTTCCCCTTTGGACTTCAACATTGAGTTGCTGAGCTATGTAATATGGAACCTTGCTCAGCAACTCAATGTTGAAACAATGTGACGTTTCATGTGATAAGGTCATATTGGTAAAATTCCCCAATCAGGCAGTTCAAAAAAAACATAATTATATAGTGAATCCAACCTAACATCCCAAGGGCATAATCAATGAAAACTGACTCCATTTAAATCAAACCGGATGAGATGTACCCCAGGTTGCTGTGGGAGGCGAGGGAGGAGATTGCAGAGCCTCTGACGATGATGATCTTTGCGTCGTTGATGGAGACAGGAGAGGTTCCGGAAGATTGGAGGGTTGTGGATGTTGCTCCCTTATTCAAGAAGGGGAGTAGGGATAGCTCAGGGATTTATAGACTGGTGAGTCTTACCTCAGTGGTTGGTAAGCTGATGGAGAAGATCCTGAGAGGCAGGATTTATGAACATTTGGAGAGGTGTAATATGATTAGGAATAGCCAACATGGCTTTGTCAAGGGCAGGTTCCTGCCTTATGAGCCTGATTGAATTTTTTGAGGATGTGACTAAACACATCGATGAAGGGAGAGCAGTAGATGCAGTGTATATGGATTTCAGCAAGGCGTTTGATAAGGTACCCCATGCAAGGCTTATGGAGAAGGTGAGGAGACATGGGATCCAAGGGGACATTGTAGTGTGGATCCAGAACTGGCTGACCCACAGAAGGCAAAGAGTGGTTGTTGAAGGGTTGTATTCTGAGTGGAGGTCAGTGACCAGTGGTGTACCACAGGGGTCTGCACTGGGACCCTTGCTCTTTGTGATTTTTATAAACGACCTGGATGAGGAAGTGGAGGGGTAGGTTAGTAAGTTTGCAGATGACATGAAGGTTGGGGATGTTGTGGATAGTTTGGAGGGCTGTCAGAGGTTACAGAGGGACATAGATAGGATGCAAAGTTGGGCTGAGAAGTGGCAGATGCAGTTCAACCCAGATAAGTGTGAAGTGGTTCATTTTGGTAGGTCAAATATATTGGCGGAATATAGTATTAATGGTAGGACTCTTGGCAGTGTGGAGGATCAGAGGGATCTTGGGGTCCGAGTCCATAGGATGCTCAAAGTGGCTGCGCAGGTTGACTCTGTGGTTAAGAAGGCATATGGTGTATTGTCCTTCATCAATCGGGGAATTGAATTTAGGAGCCGAGAGGTATTGTTGCAGCTATATAGATCCCTGGTCAGACCCCACTTGGAGTACTGTGCTCAGTTCTGGTTGCCTCACTACAGGAAAGATGTGGAAGCCATAGAGAGAATGCAGAGGAGATTTACAAGGATGCTGCCTGGAATGCAGAGCATGCCTTATGAAAGCAGCCTGAGGGAACTCGGCCTTTTCTCCTTGGAGAGATGGAGGATGAGGGGGAACCTGATAGAGGTGTATAAGATGATGAGAGGTATTGATCAGGTAGATAGTCAGAGGCTTTTCCCCAGGGCTGAAATGGTGGCCACAAGGGGACATAGGTTTAAGGTGCTGGGGAGTAGATATAGAGGAGATGTCAGGGGTAAGTTTTTTACTCAGAGAGTGGTGAGTGCATGGAATGGGCTGCCGAAAACGGTGGTGGAGGCAGATACGATAGGGTCTTTCAAGAGACTGTTAGATAGGTACATGGATCCAAATAAAATAGAGGGCTATGGGTAAGCCAAGTAATTTCTAGGGTAGGGACATGTTCGGCACAGCTTTGTAGGCCAAAGGGCCTGAATTGTGCTGTAGTTTTTCTATGTTCTATGTTCTAAATCAATCTGCTCTTACCCTAGCTTTTGAAACTAGTCTTGCTAAAGTTGTCTTGCTCAAGAACCAGGAATAGATCCTAATTCAACAGAGCAATTTCACATTTTGTTGAATGACAATCATGCTAAGCTCTATTAGCTTCAGTCAACATTTTATTTCAGAGGAACTTGCAATTCTAGCTGAAAGAATGTCTAGTTTCACACACAAACTGTAGTTGCACACAGCAATGGGAAGCCTTCAACAAATACAACTCAATTTGATATATTATTAAGGCATCTGAACATGTAAAGTTGACATGTTTCCTTAAATAGTCAATGAATACTTGAAGATGAAAGACTTGTCCTCAATTAATCCTAACTTATAATCAATATATAACTGAGTAATTGTTTTACTTCCAAGCATCCAATAGTTAAACACAATGGTTTGGAGTCAGTGGATTGATTCCTTTCCATAGAGACCGTTATGTGAGGACAAGATAAGCAAATTGCTGAGAAATTAGATCGGGTGACATTATCTTCTTGAATGCCATATGATTCAAAATTCATGGAAAGTCAAACATGGAGGAAAATCAGGGATTTCAATGAGTTATCTAATGGCTGTGATTCTAGTTCCAGGTGGTCTGTGTGTCTGACATGTTCACACATGTAAAGGCATGCAACATGTACCTGGACCAACTTCCACACATGCACAGCTTGCTAACAAAATGGGACATATGCAGAATCGGTTCCTCCCAATGTTTGTGAGGACTACTTCTGTGTGGCTTGAGGAGTCCATGCCCTGTGCAGATCACAATAATGAAATCCAGCAGTGGGAATCTGCTTTGACATACTTACCCAGCTCCCCACCCCCTGCCAACCCAGGTTAGGAATCCTGCCACCTCACCCCCAGCTTGCAATGCTGGCCTGCATCCCATCTCCAAGCACACCCATCCCATCCTCCACCAAATGCCGATTTCCCCACCTGAATAACTACCAACATCCTTCCCAACACCACCTGCCACTTCCTTTCTATCCAGGCCCACTGATGCTCCTTCCAAGCTTAGCTTCCTGCCAGCAACACATACAAAACGCTGGAGGAACCCAGCAGGTCAGGCAGCATCTACGGAGAGAAATAAACAGTCCTGATGAAGGGTCTTGACCTGAAACATCAACTGTTTATTTCCCTCCATAGATGCTACCTGACCTGCTGAGTTCCTCCAGCATCTTGTGTGTGTTGCTCCAGATTCCAGCATCTGCAGAATCTCTTGTGCCTTAGCTTCCCTCCACGAACCTTATAAGCGGGAACTTCCAGATTCCCAGCACTTCAAGTGAGAAAAAAATCCTCATTTCCCCTCTTCTACCATTTAACTTGTATCCGTGTCCCTAGTTTTTGACCTAGGGGAAATAGGCTCCTTGCCGCATCTATCCTGTCAATTCCTTTCAAAGTCTTGCATCTTGTAAAGAAGTCACCTGTCATTCTTCGGAATTTCAATTGCACAATGTTAGGCTCAGTGCATTGAAACATTCACCAGAAAGCCTGCCTGCAGTGACAAGGAGAACGGAAAAGTCCAGAACCAATTTTCACAGAGCTTAGCGATGGGCTTGGAACCTACTCATTCTAGTACTGAATTAGTGGTCAGTTCAGTTTGCACATGTATGAGCCCAACCATCATTCCATGTTGTATGACCAAATGCTTCAGCTTCCACTGTGGTACAAGCAAAAGCCACTCAGCATCTGGATTGTGCAGTGGAAGTTCAAACTGCGATCTTGGCTCTGAATACCCATGTTCAAAGGGTTTTTCAGATTGCTGCAGCCCTCCTGAAACAATTACTGCGATTGCTGAGACACCAAAGGAGAAGTGAGCGGTAGAAGCTGACGGGAGTTGATGGGAATGTGGTGAGCATTGATTCTAGGGAAGATTAGTGGGAGATGTGATTGCTCTGATGGTCTGATGGTCTGAAATGGCCTCCCTTTATGTTGTATATATAAATATGGAAATGAGACTGTGGAGTGGCATGAAGCTTAAAACTATTCTCCTCTCACAGGATGACAAAGTTCCTGATCCCACCTCTGTCACTCCAGCAGTGTCTTTGCTGTTAAGTATCAGCCAGTGAGATGGCTTGGTCTGAAGGTGGGCTACCTAGACCAGAGCTGCTCATGGTGGTCTTGCAAGGCCAGCTCTAGTTTCATGCACTGAAAGTAAGCAGGCTCTGCCAGTTGTCTGTAGCTCCTAAATAACCACTCTGTTGGGATCAGCAGTGATCTCAATTATTTGTAATCTATATTTATGACTTGGATGAGGTACTGAGCATACTGCAGTCAGATTTGCTGATGATATAAATATTGGTGGGTTAGCAAGTTGTGAAGTGGACATAATGAGCCTGCAAAAAGATACAGATAGGATAAGTGAGTGGCTAAGAAGTCAGCAGATGGAGAATAAAGTCGGAAAGTGTGATGTTACCCACTTTAGAAGAAAGAATGAAAAAGCAAACTATTATTTAAACATTTAAACAGAGTGGTACAAAGGGATCTGGGAACCAACTACATGAAACTCAAGGAGCTAGCATTCAGGAATTAATTGGGTAGGCTAATAGAATGTTATTCTTTATTGCAAGGGTATGCAGTATAAAAGTTAGGATGTTTTGATGCCACTTTGCAGGATGCTCGGGGTTCTGTGAACAGTTTTGATCTCCAAATCTAAGGAAGAATGTGCTTACATTGGAAACATGGCAGAGAAGATTTATAAGATTGATTCTTGGGATGTAAGTGTTAAAGTATGAAAAAAGGTTGAACAGGTTAGGCTTATATTCACTAAAGTTCAGCAGAAACAGAGGTGATCTTTTGAAGTATAGAAGATTCTGAGGGGGCTTGACAGGATGGATGAAAACACAATGATGCTGGAGGAACTCAGCAGGCCAGGCAGCATCCTTGGAGAAAAGCAAGCGGTCAATGTTTCAGGTCAGGACCCTTCTTCAGGACTGAAGATAGGAAGAAAGTTCCTGAACTGAAACATTGACCGCTTGCTTTTCTGTACGGATACTGCCTGGCCTGCTGAGTTCCTCCAGCATCATCGTGTTTTTCATCTAGATTCCAGCATCTGCAGTCCTTTGTTTCTCTTGACAGGATGGATGCTGAGAGGATGTTTCTCCTCATGGTGGTACATGGAAAAAGTGAGTGCAGATTCAGAATAATATTCCATCCATTTTGGACGGAGGAAAAGACGAAATTTTTAGAGGGTTGTGTATCTCAGGAATTTTCTACCCCAGAGAACTGTGGAGGCAACCACTGAATATATTCAAGGCAGAGATTTGGCAGTCATTTAAACCACAAAGGAGGTTAGGTTTATGATGAGAGAGTGGGAATGTGATGTCGAGGCCCAGATAGACAATGGCTAACTAGACTGGCTTCTTCTTCTACCTCCTGCTCTACATTTGCTTGCCCTGTAGCTGATGAAGGCTCAGCCTTCATTGTGTAGCACACAACAGATGGAGAAATTCAGCAGCTACCACTGTTCACCCTCTATATTTTAACAGCTTTAACAAGTAAAGGGAAAGACTAAACAGCTGTAGGATTTTAGAAAAATCAAGTAGAGTTCAGTCACCAATTAAAGTGCAGGTACCTGATGATTCTTTAAGTATCAGTGGCCAGATGTGGAAATCCTTCCTGATGCTAAACACATTTAGCTCCACAATGGCAATGCTGGCATGAAATTAATGTTGCAAAGAGAGTGGCATAGTGATCAACCAATTATGTGCATGAACTAATGGCTTAACATGTATGGTAGCCAGCATTCCATATTGGAGGTCCTGTGGCACTTGCGGCATTGAGAAAGTGCACACAATGGAGCAGGATTTATGTCCCTTTGATTTACTACACCATCTGCTAATATCATGTTGACCACACTTGAAGCTTTTAATATCTATAATATTGAATACATTTTTATTTTCCCTTTGCATCCTCTGAAAGATCAGCTTTGCTGCAGTAGGACTAGAGCAGAATTCTAATGACCACAGTTGTGAGCAAATGATCTGATTTAATGTTGGTGCAGATAACACAAATCCCCGTAGAATTGCAGAAATGAAACATATTCCAATACTTATTATCTGCTTTGTTTTTAGGCTAAACCACTTAAAAGATCCAAATTACAGGATTAGATATTACTATTATTATTGGATATATTTTTCAGAATGCTCACTAGTTGCATTCAAGTGCATTTGAACTATCTGCCAAAGCATAAATCATTAACAACCACATTTATTTTGTTGACTTCATAATAAAGTTAAACCAGGTTTTAACCTCTGTCATTCGAAGTATAATGCAGTGAAGCCTCTAAATGACACTGAAATCATTGTCAACCCACAAAACTAGAGTAAAAATATTGACCTGATAAAAATGCCACCTTTTCACAAAGCTGAAGCCATTTATTCTCCCACTTCACTGCCACAGGTAGCATTGCCTGTCTAATGCAACACCTTTACTGAACAATCTCTGCTGGTGAATCTTGACATTAAGGGGTAGAAACTTAGAAGCGGCTGTAGCCATGCAGCTCTGTTACATGCCACTGAGCCTGAACCTCCAGCCATGCTATATCTACATATTTGCAGTTCCCAGTCAAGGTCATAAAATGCCCCAGAAAAGCAAGTTTAATAGTTTCTGTCATTCATTAATCTGACATCTTTCAGGCTAACCAGGGAATGCCTACTGTGTCAGTGCTACAAATGTAAAACGCTGCTGACACCAGTGACATGGACTGGAATTTTTGTGCCTACAGTCACAGAACCTAATGAGTTTTTGAGGACAACCTGGTACCTTCCTCATCAACTAAAGTGAATAAAGATTCTACACTTGCTGGAGATCATCCAGCAGAAAACGTATGACCTGAAGAATTGAATGGTGGATTGAAATAGTGCAGAAGGCCCACCAACTTGCTGACAGCCATAATATGTGTGAGTTCTTCAGAGCTGCCAAGGCTATCTGCAGTCCAAGCACCAAAGGCCCCACCCCAATGAGAGACAAGAATTGGGGTAAGCTTATCAAGGGCAGATAGGATGTCAATCCCCACCAGAAGAAAGACTTCAAAGACCTCCTCAGCTATAAGTCTGTTCTTGATGTGAGCCCCTTGAATCCATTCCACAATAATCTATAAAGTCTAGACTTTCTGCTACTGGTGACCAACAAGAAGTCAAAAAAAATCACATCCCAACTAAAAAAGTAGCAAGGCCTTGTAAACAGAAAACATTCCCACTGATGTTCTAAAACTGGGCAGTGAGCAACTTCTGGCTTCTGCCCTCTTCCTTTCCAGTCCTGATGAAGGGTCTCAGCCCGAAGTGTCGACAGTTTATTTCACTCCATGGATGCTGCCTGACCTGCTGAGTTCCTCCAGCACTTTTTGTGTATTGCTCCAGATATATCCAGCATCTGCAGAATTTCTTGTGTCTCAGTGAGAAACTTCAGTCACTTTCATAACTCATTGTCTACATTTGGTAAGACAATGTGCCAGGATACATCAGAGACACTATAATCATGACCCTCTTCAAGAAAGGAGACACATCTGACTGTATAACTATAGCAAGGTCTCTCCACCATCTACCACAGAGAAAGCCATCGCAAGGGTCCTTCTCAAACATCTCCTCCCAGTGGCCAAAAAGCTTCTCCCTGAATTTCAGAGAAATGCAATGGACATAACCTACACCACATAACAACTCCACAAGCAATGTGGTGAACAGCACAAACTATTATATGTGGCCTTTTCAACATCACAAAAGCCTTTAACTCGATCAACTAAGTGACAGCGTGCAGCACTGTCCTCAAATGCAGCTGCCAAGGAAATTCATCACCATCTTATGTTTGCTTCATGATGGCATGCAAGACCTGGTCCTAACAGGTCCACAACAGATCCAATCATATTCTAGGCCTGTGTCAAGTGAAGATGTGTATTTGTCCCAACACTTTTCCCAATCCTTCTCATCCCAATGCTGCCCCACTTCTCTAACAAGCTTTCTACTGGAGTGTAACTAACCTACAGATCTGAAGCAGGGTCTCAACTTGAAATCTTGACAATTCCTTTCCCTGCACAGATGCTGTTGACCCACTGAGTTCCTCCTGCGATTTGTTATTTTGCTCCAGGTTCCAGCATCTGCAGTCTCTTGTGTCCCTCCAACCTGTAGGACCAGTGAGAAACTATTCAACCTACATCACCTGAGGTTGAGTCTATGCATCAAAAGCCGAGGAGGAGCCCAGCATAAATAGTGGAAGGAGTTCATCACCTCACAAACTACCCACTTGCCCATCCTTTCAAGCACCTCCTATCACATTGGCCTCATCAGATGCCACAAAACCCACAGGACTGAAGTGGAAGCAAGTCATCTTCAATTCTGAAGGACTGCTTAAGAAGAAGAGATAAAGAAGGTTTTAACATGTAGATTAGCGTGACTCAGGATCACATTGTTTAAAACAACAATGAAGGATTCTGTGGCCTGACTAATGTATCATGCTTATATAAGGTATTTAACTTTTAAGATTTTCCCAGACATTTATTCCAATGTTCGGTACAGTCACTGGGTTTGTGTGAATGTAAGCATTGTTACTCTAAAAAAATGGATGAATCCACTTGGCATTGGACTGCTGCAGTTTAGTAATGTTTCTCATCCAGGTCTGGCTGGTAACTAACACAGCCTCATACTTTCTCACAATGCAGGAAACCATTCAACCCATCAAGTCACACTTGGAGTATTGTGTTCAGTTCTGGTCACCTAATTATAGGAAAGATGTGGAAGCTTTAGAGAGGGTGCAGAGGAGACTTACCAGGATGCTGCCTGCATTGGAGAGCATGTCTTATGAGGATAGATTGAGTGAGCTAGGGCTTTTCTCTTTGGAGAGGAGGATAAGCGGTGACTTGATAGAGTTGTACAAGGTGATAAGAGGCATAGATCGAGTGGACAGTCAGAGACTTTTTCCCAGGGCGAAAATGGCTAACACGATGAGACATAATTTTAAGGTGATTGGAAGAAGTTATAGGGGGGATGTGAGATGTAAGTTTTTTTACACAGCGAGTGGTGGGTGTGAGGAACATACTGCTGGCGGAGGTTGTGGGGGCAGATACATTAGGGGCATTTAAGAGGCTCTTAGATAGCCACATTAATGAAAGAAAAGTGGATGGCTATGTGGGAGGGGTCAGATAGATATTAGAGCAGGATAAAATGTCAGCGCAACATTGTGGGCCGAAGGGCCTGTACTGTGACGTAATGTTCTATGTGAACTCTCCAAGCATTCCAGTCCCATTCCCCCACTTATTTTCCCTCTATCATATCAACATATCTCTGACTCATCTGCCACCTATCTATATTTGGCAGTAATTTACAGTTGCCAACTAAACCACCAGCACATATTTGGGATGTGGGATGAAACTGAAGAAAACCCATACAGACACAGGGGAAAAACATGCAAACTCCACAGAGACCACGCTTAAGATCGAGATCGAGCATGGGTCCCTGGAGCTGTGAGGAAACAACACTGGCAAGCACAGTAGTGTAGCAGTTAGTGTAACGCTATTACAGCATCAGCAGAAGTTGTGGGGGCAGATACATAAAGGACATTTAAGAGGCTCTTAGATAGCCCTCCATTTTTCTTTCATCAATGTGGCTATGTGGGAGGGAAGGGTCAGATAGATATTAGAACAGGATAAAATGTCAGCACAACATCATGGGCTGAAGGGCCTGTACTGTGATGTAATGTTCTATGTTCTATGCCAAATCTCCAGGTGTTCCAGTCCCTTTCAAGTTCCAATCCAGTTCAATTCTGGCTGCTGTCTGTAAGGAATTTGAACGTTCTCCCCGTGTCTGCATGGGTTTCCTCTGGGTGCTCCGGTTTCCTCCCACATTCCAAAGAAGTACGGGTTAGGAAGTTGTGGGCATGCTATGTTGGCGTCGGAAGCATGGCGACACTTGCGGGCTGCCCCCAGAACACTCTACACAAAAGATGCATTTCACCGTGTGTTTTGATGTACATATGACTAATAAAGATATCTTGTCTTATTTTATCTTAACACTAAGCCATAATGCCACCAGCAAGAGGCTATTAAATTGTTGTGATCCTGTTTCTGTAGCCTCAACATTTGCTTCTCACCAAATAAAGGCCTGTCCGAGCACAGTGTATGAAATCAGTCACTTTGACTTGTTTTTGTGAAGTTTACATAACATTGTTTAATTTCCAGATACTTGATTTTGACCCAAATCATGGATGGAAATGAGTGTCCTGTTGCTGTTGTAAAATTTGTATGGTGTAGGATTGGTCTTATAACTCTGCAGAACAAGACCGAGGTTGAGAGCAGACTGCCAACTTTTTGGTAGTATCTGAGTTCTTAAGGGCAACCCGGCATCTTCTTCATCAAGTAGAGTGAATAAAGATCCTACACTTGCTGCAGATCACACAGCAGAAAACACGTAACCTGAAGAAAAACCTTTTGGTAGTTACTCCAGATCTGGAAATGTGGAAAGTAGGAGGAGTAGACCACTTGGCCCTTCAAGTCTGTTCCATCATTCAATATGACCGTGGCTGATTCTTGATCTTCTGCTCAGCTGTTGAAAGCAATGAGACACCACACAGTGGAGAAAAACAGAAAGGAAAACAATCGTTGCAATAACAACAACAACTGATATTTATAAAGCAGCTTAAATGAAGCATAATGTCCCAAGGGGATTCGCAAAATTGGCTGCATTACCAAGCAAATTTTGACTCTAAGCCACATGAGGAAATATAAGGCAGAAGCTTGGCTTTGAGGAGCATCCTAAAGGAAGGAAACTTGCCCCCACAGCAAACCAGAACACATCAAGGTTGAGCATGTGGTGTTCACAATCATCCAGAGGTGTCATGGCATTCTGTGTTCTGGATTCCAACATGATCCAAAATAGAACCATAGAGTCATAGAGGCATGGTAGTGTAGTGGTTAGTGAAACGCTTTACAGCACAAGCGACCCGGGTTCAATTCTGGCCGGTGTCTGTAAGGAGTTTGTACGTTCTCCCCATGTCTGTGTGGGTTTCCTCCGGATGCTTCGGTTTCCTCCCACATTCCAAAGACGTACGGGTTAGGAAGTTGTGGGCATGCTAGGTTGGCACTGGAAGTGTGGCGACACTTGCAGGCTGCTCCCCAGAACATTCTATGCAAAAAGATGCATTTCACTGTGCGTTTCGATGTACACATGACTAATAAAGAGATCTGACCTTATCTTACAGCACGGAAACGGGCCTTTCGGCCCAACTCATATAATCACATCAACCTGACAACTCCTTTCCCTGAAGCCACCATATATTACCTTTAGAACATGGAATACTACAGCATGGGAACAGCCCCTTTGGCCCACAATGTTTTACCAAACTAATTAAACTATTAATTGAATGCCTAACTAAACTAATCCCTTCTGCCTTCACAATGTCCAAATCCCTCAATTCCCTGCACATTCATGTGCTTATCTCTTAAATGCGTCTACCATATTTGCCTCCACTACCACCCCTGGCAGCACATTCCAGGCACCAATCCCTGTGCAAAAATTTTCCCCGCACATCCCCTTTAAACTTACCCCTCTCACCTTAAATGCCTGCCCCCTAGTATTAGACATTTCGACCCTAGGAAAAAGATACCGCATGTCTACACTACCTATGCCTCTCGTAATTCTATAAACTTCTATCAGTTTCCCCTCAGCTTCTGCTGCTCCAAAGGAAACAACCCAAGTTTGTTCAAACTCTCCTTATAGTACATGCCCTCTAATCCAGGCAGAATCCTGGTAAACCTCTTCTGCACCCTCTCCAAAGCTTCCAGATTCTTCCTATGATGGGGCAACCAGAATTGAATGCAATACTCCAGATGCAGCCTAACCAGAGTTTTATAAAGCTGCAACATAACTTCCTGGCTCTTTGAACTCAATGCCTTGACTAATAAAGGGAAGCATGCCATACACCTTCTTTACCTTTACCTTTACCTTTACCAATTAGGTTACTTGGGTACTCCAAAGTTACAGTAGGTTGTTTGAGTGTAGGATTTGATAAAATTAGCTCTTGCTTTTTTCTGGTAAGTGGCATTAACAGAAATATCATCTGTTTGAACGAACAAGTCCCTTGCTGGTGTTAATGCCCCAATGAACATTCATCCTTCCTGCTCCATCTAACCCTATCGTCCATCTTACCCTATGAACAAGTCTCTCTAATGCTTTATCCCGCCTATGTTTTTCTAACCTCCTTGGATATCAAACCCTCTTCACCTGGATCCACCTATCACTTTCCAGCTCTTTCCCCACTCCTCCTCCTTACTTCCTCAAACTGGCATTCTCTTCTTTGCTACTTCAGTCCAGATGAAGGGTCTCGACCCAAAACATTGACTTTTCTGACCCACGGAGTTCCTCCTGCAGCTTGATTTTTGCTCCAGATTCCAGCATCTCCAGTTCCTTGCATCTCCTTAAATGAAGGAGCTGGTCATTGAATTCAGGAAGCAGGGTGGAGTACATGCCACTGTCTGTATCAATGATGTTGAGATGGGGATGGTTGAGAGCTTCAAGTTCCTAGGTGTAAATATCACCAACGATTTGTCCTGGTCCAGCCACGTGGATGCTATGGCCATAAAAGCACTCCTACGCCCCTACCTCCTCAGAAGGTTGAGGAAATTTGGCATGTCCATTGACCCACACCAGTTTTCATAGATGCACCACAGAAAAAATTCTATCCAGATGCATCACAGCTTGGTATGGTGCCTGTTCTGCCCAAGACCACAAGAAATTGCAGAGAGTTGTGAATGCAGCCCAGTCCATCACACAAACCAACCCCCCCCCCCCCACCTCCATTGACTCCATTTACACTTCCCGCTGGCTCGGGAAAGTAGCCAACATAATCAAGGACCCCTCCCACCCTGGTCATTCTCTCTTCTCCCCTCACCCATTGGGCAGAAGATACAAAAGCCTTGGAGCACAAACCACCAGACTCAAGGGCAGCTTCTATCCCACAGTTATCAGATTCTTGAACTCTTGATTCCTCAGTCTACCTCGTCGTGGTCCTTGCACTTTATTTGTCTACCTGCGTGGCACTTTCTCTGTAACTCCAGCATATATTCTGCATTCTGTTTTCTTTTCACTACCTGCATGTACTTATGTACAGCATGATCTGCCTGAATGAAACACAAAACAAAAAGTTTTTCACTGTATCTCGGTACATGTAACAATAATAAACCAATACCAATCTGTGTGCTTGCTGCCTCAACTCTTGGAGGTAATGAATGCCACATTCCAAACATTTTCTGGGTAAAGTAGTTTCTCTTGAGTAGAACCAGAAGGAGGCCATTCAACCCCCTTTAGCCATTCCTGACTTTTGGATGAAATTCCACTTCCCTGGTCAGTCCCCATTATGCATGATTTATCCATCTACCAGGTTAACTACATTAATACCTATCTTATATTTATGGCCTTTCATTTCTGTCTCCTTACAAGTGGAAATGTCTTCTCTACTGCTATGCTTATCCACCTCAGATGAGACAACACCCACCCCATTCTCACAATCTTTTTAGCTGTTCTAAAGGGAACGGTCCCAGACGTTCAATCAATCCCATTACAGAGCAAACTCTCAGTTTTAAACCTAGTTAATCTCTTTTATACTTTATTCAGCCTCTATATCCTTTATTTTAATGTAATATTTGTTTTGCAACCAGCTTATTTTTCTTTCAGTCATCAATAGTAACTGACAAGAAAAAAGTAAAGAGAAAAAGAAATTGAAGGTCTTGTTGTATGGCAAATCCTCACAGCTGTCTTGCTATTTTGCTTTATGCCTTCATTATGCATTCTTCTGAGTCTGTATTCTGAGCTCTTTATTCCTTATATATTTCATCTCTCATTACATTAGACAACTCCAGCCAGACAGCAGGATTTGAGTTCCAGACAGACAGTGTAAATGTATGGAGCTAGCATCACAGCTGAGAATATAAATTTTAATATAAATGCTGCATAAGAAGAGGCTAGATGCAATGCAAACTGTTTTAGAACATAACCTGGTAGTCTGAGTATAGTCCTTGAATTTCTTTTGAGAGAGCCGACAACTCCATCAGCACTTTGCAAAGCACTGGAGATTTCACTGGCAGCTGAAAAACAGTGACCAAAATTGTGCTCATGCACTTCACAGTGCATGTACTCAAATCAGTAATTTAAGTGGTAGCAGGCAGTTAAACCATAAACGTCTACTTGCATCACGTGTGTAGATAAGGAATTGCTTTGTACATTGTGACAGGGTGAACAACTGAAGACAAAATTCACACACATTTCAGAACATTTGCGAAGATGAGAATAGGGACCATTAGCATTTCAGGAAGAAGAGTCTGTTATGCGTGTGCTTAAAGCATCCAACAAGACATGTTGCCTAAAATAACCCTCCATTTCCATATTTGCTCCCAATCATTTCAAAAAGCATTCTGTCCAGCCTTTTACTCAGAGCTAGTAGTTTGCAGCAAACTCCTTGTGCATTTCAGATCAAATTTGTTCATGATGTGGTCTCCTCTGTATTGCAAAGACCAAATGTAGATTGGGTGACTGCTTTACTGAATACTGCCATCCATTTTAAATGCTGAACCTAAGCTTTTGGTTACTTGCCATTTTAATTATTTGTCCCAACTCCCATTCTGACCTCTCTGTGCTCAGCCTCCTACACTTCAAAACTGAACAAACTTAATTTTTACAACACAGAAGGAAGTCATTTGGCCCACTTTATTCATGCTGGCTCCCAATAGAGCAATCACATCAGTCCCACTCTCCCTCCTCTTATTTGCCTGCAATCCTACCACATTCTCTCTCACCTGCTCACCAGCTCCCTTTTGATTTGTTAGCCAATTACTTACACAAAGGGACACATTACAGTGGCCAATTAACTTACCAGCCTGTCTTTTGGGTTGGGACAAAGCCAGAGCACTCAACTGAAACCTAAGCAGTCACAGAGAAACTATACAAACTCTTTACAGATAGGACCTGAGGCCAGGATCAAACCTGGTTGGCTGGAATTATGAAGCAGCAAAACCACACTGCTATGCTGCACATTCTCAAGTAACAACACAGCTTCCCGTTGGGCATTTTTACAGACTTCCTGCCATAATATTTAGGTTAACAAGTTAACTCTTAATCACATTTCCCATTTTGCCTTGGATATTCTGATGATCATTTACATCACTTTAGGGGCCCCACCTTCTGCTGTCATGTTTATTCCATCTTTGCCTTCTCTTGCCCTGCGCCATTCAGCCCTTTTACCCTGTGACAAACCCTGGCCCTGCCATTCAACTTTTCTCTGGTGGATCTTGTTGGGCAAATACCGTCACCCCAATTGCTGCTCATCATAGGTAAAGGTCACCTCCATGAATGTTATTAACAATATTCGACCTTATTGTAATCCCAGCAGGAATAATTTGTTTTTATGCATTAATAATGGGAAGCCAATTGTTTAATAAATGTGGAAAGCCATTGTAATACTTAAGAAACAGAATGACTGAATTTCAGGCTCCATATGGATAAAATTCATTTTCTACATTCTTGGTCTGCCTATATTTTAATTTTTAAATTCTCATCCTTGTAAGAAATAGAAACAGAAGTAGGATAGACAAAACTGCTCCGCCAAACTATAAAGTAGGGAGGATGTGCCATATGTAAATTTTTGTCAAAGTACTATGGTGTGTAAATGTCTTTTGGGGTACTTGAATGTGAGGCAAGGACCCTGATTGATAAAGATTGTCATTAAGTGATAGTTGGAAGTGTGGAGCATTGTTCGTGGGTCCAGTTTTACATTTGGTAGTTGATGTAATTTGTTGCTACTTACCCTGACTTTGCCTCCGCGTGGGAATTCATTAAACTTCTTTCAATGCTGGTACTGCTTCCCAGGGTCATCACTCTGTGCATTGGCTTCCCTGACAACATCCTCCCATTGCTTCTTTGTGGTCTAGCTGATGACATGCATGATCTCTCTCTCTCTCTCTCTCTCTCCTGTCGACAATCACCTCCCTCTTACGAATTGCATGCATGACTTCAGTTCCAGTTGACGCATGGTGCTTCCAAAATTACATGTAAAATAGATTGATTGCAGCTGGTTAAGACTGCAGTTCCTTGCAGAGGAAATCTAGTGCAAATTGCACTGGGACAAACTAATGATGTTGCCATGTGCTGTGTCATTTTAATGCTTGCTTTCATGCATGACTGCATTTCCAACCTTATTTTTTCAAGATAGTAACTCCACGAACAGCACAAAGTCATCTATGAAAAATAACACTGCAATGTATTTCAAAGCAGTCACTGCAAGGACATACCTCAAGGGTACCTTTCACTAATGAAGACATCAAGTAGGACAGTCAGAAGAAAATTCTGATGACAGGTCATTGATCTGAAACATTAACTTTGTTTCTCTCTCCACAGACGCAATCTGAACTGCCAAGTATTTCCAGCATTTTCTGTGGAAAAAATTTCCTCTCACTTCTCTTTGAAGAGTGATTAGTTCAATAGAATTTTCATTTGCCGTTACATGACATTACATGAAAGCAGATCCTGGATGAAATCCAGGATTTAGCCTAACTCTCCTGTAGCATTTAACTTGCTTAAAGCATAAGTACTTGCAACTATTTTATGTGTTTTACTAAAACGATTGTGGAATCTCACTAAGTTGAATAAGTTTGCAGCTAACTCTACATGACAGAGTAAATATGGTGATATAATTCCACTCAGGGCATACTGTATTTATAAAACTAAATCCTGTCCTCTACATTTTAAATAATAAACAATAAATACAGGCTGTCCCTGGGTTACAAATGCCCAACATATGGATACCCCTACATACAACCGAGCTCCCATAATAGTATTAAGTGCAGAAGTCCGACATACGTACATACACTTGTTCCTATGAATGGCAAAACTAGATTCCTCTCTCTCTCCACTTTTAGTAATTGTTCTTTCATATCAGTTTTATGTGCTTTTGATGTCATTCATTACTATACTGTGGAAATATGTTTACCATATCGAGTGATTTTTGAGTATTTTCCAATTTACAGACAAAATCGACTTATGGATGATTATAAAAAGAGAATCGATTCATTACTCAGGGATGGCCTGCATTCATATTTCTTATCATGCTACGCTATGGTTCAGAATAATTAAGTGTAAAATATTTGAGGGATGCAATTCAGGGTTTATAATTTTCAAAGCAGATGGTGATACTTTTTAAAGATCACAGAATGAAACTGGTTGGTACCTACAGGGCTGCAGGAACCAGTCCCTGATCCAAAGCTCACACAGTCCTGTGCCTCAGTCCTCATCTAAATTAGGCACACGTAACTCAGCAGCAAAGTTTAAAGTTTGGGCTGAGATCTCAGCACTTTTTACTGGCAGACTTCACTGTTCCCTTTAAGCGGTTGGGTATATGTAGACTTGGTTCTCCTGAATGCTAAGGCCCAATGCATACTGAGTTCACTAGGGCCTTATTTCAAAGGCAGCCCTTGTGTCCACAAGCTGCCAACATAAAGTGCCCATCTCACGGTTTAGCCACTGACCCATGATGCAAATGATCAATCCAATCTGACACATTGTACGTCTAAAAATGGGAACTAGATCAACAAATTTCTGGGTTCAACTCATCATAATTAACATGAACTATATGGCGGAAACTGATGATGAAACTGGAAATCGAAGATTCTATGATTCATCATGTGGCCATTCACCAACATCGATCTCCCATGGACTATCCAATGAATCCCATTTCCCTGATATTTCCTCTTAACCCTGTACAAATATTCCCTTCTAGTACTTATCCCATTCTCTTCAGTTGAATCTGTTTTCACCATCTTTTTTAGTGCAGTCCAGATCACAACAATTCAATGCAGAAAAGAATTTTCTCAGCTCTCAGCCAATTTCACCAATCATCTTAAACAATTGAGTATTCCATCATTGGAAATGGGTTCTCTATACTTTATTAGAAACCAAACATGATTTTGGAAAGGCTTTCTTAGGTCTCTCTAACTTCCCTGTATCAAATAGAACAAACTATCTTGTCCAGTCTTCCCACATAACTGTAATCCCTCAATACTTGTCCCATTAGTGAATCTGTTCTCAAGGCTTTGTCATCCTGACAATGCATGTTCCATATTGGAGTAGCTCCCTCCTTTGGATATTGTAAGTAAAACAGATCCACAAAGTAAATACAAATTTTCAGATTGGGAAAACTAAGAATGATATGACATTGGTCTTCAGGTTGGTAGACAGACAGAGCGATGCGCATATGTAGATCCAAAAAGCACTTACCTCTGGAAGATGTCTCCGTTGAGATTTGACATCTTCTTCATAGATCAGATCTGCTCTGACTTCCACAGCCATGCATTGAAACACGGAAGTCAGAGATGAGTTGGACATCAGATACCATCACATCTGACCCCCTGCTCAGATGCATTTATGGGGTCACTTCGCATCTGGACACCCTGCTTTAAAACAGGGATGGCCGCAGTACGTAGAGCAGCTGCATGGAGGGAGTCACCAACCTGGAGTAAAAAGGAAAGTGCTGTTGGTGATTATGTATTTTTCTTTATTTTACCTCAGTTTAATATCCTATACTCTAGCACGCTTCTGATTAAAATGTACTTTTTTACTTGTTCTGTTTCAATAATATTTACACAGTTTTTGATTATTTGAATTTACTTGAACTGCCTTTAAATGATTCTGGTTATCAGGGACATATAAAAATAAGTTAAAGGCCTTTGACACAGCAGGCTGCCATAGCCTATCAGACTGGTCCCAGGCACAGCACAGGTCTGGATCCTGCTTGCAACCCAGTCCCCTTCACTGAATTGTTCTTGGGTGTGGAGCATCAGCTCAGCTACATGTTGAACAGGTTTGGTGGGACACAATGGGAGGTAGGCTCGGGCAGCTGGCCAGATCCGACCAAATCTGACCCCCAACACTTTACATGCCAATGTACACATTAATGTTGTTAAAAACTTTTGCTGATTATGAATCTTACTCTGTAAATGGAGATAGTGAGGAGCAAAAGTACATCTGTTGTGGCATGGGTTAAGTGTTGACATGCCGCTCAATGTGTATGTGGCACAAGTGAAGATAAACAGCTTGCTCACTGAGAGATTTTAAGGGGAAGGGGTATGGAAGCTGGTCTGAAAACCTACTCACCTGTGATCCAAAAGTATGTTTAAATGTAAGAAGTCACTTGATATCTATTAGTAACCATGTAATAATAGGATTGATTGAACAACTGCCACACAGATGTCAATAAATGCTGTGGCTGTGGTTTACCTGACCTGCTATAATTAATTCCCCATGCAAAATCAGTACCACTCCATAAAGAACTCAATCAAGTGAAGTAGATACTGACAAAACTTAAAACTGGTACCAACTAAATTGATACCTGCATAGAACTGATAGAGAACAGAGAGGATCAGCTTTATTATGTCTTAAATCGATGACCCCTTCATATATAAATCTGAAAGACACAAGAGACTGCAGATGCTGGAATCTGGAGCAAAAAAATGAGCTACTAGAGGAACTCAGCTGGTCAGGCAGCATCTGTGGAAGGAAACAGAAAGTCAATGCTTTGCGTCAAGACCCTTCATCTGGACTGAAAGACTAGAGGAGAGAGAGGGTCAGTATGGAGAGTTGAGGGTGAGGGGTCGGTCTAGAGCTAGCAAGCAATAGGTAGATCCAGTGATTTGAGGATGGGGTCTGGTGGGAGAGGGAAGAGCAGAGATAGTGACAGAGGCTGGGAGGTGATAAGTGGAGACGGCAAAGGGCTGCAGATTATGGAATCTGTTAAGAAAGGAAGGTGAGAAGGTGAAGAGGTATAATGGGGTATGGTGGGCAGGTGGGAACAGCGGGTGAAGGGACCCAGTGGAAGGAGTTTGTGTGATGGGCACTAGGTGATAAGGGCCTCCCTTTTCCCAGTTTCTTTCCCTTCCCCCACATACAAATCCACTTTTGCTGCCCATGGCTGTTTCTTAGAAGCCATTCAAAGTTTTCCTGAGAAAATTGCACAAGGTAGGAGCACACATGTAAAATAACATTTGAATCATGGACGATGTTCGAACATTACCACTGAGAACTTGTCTGCTGCAGGAAAAGTCACATAGCAAATTACGCTCTGCATTAGACAAATGCAGGGGGTGAGGAGATAAAAGTTCTGTAGATTAGGTTTCATGAGTACTTTTAGATGTAGTTGATGATTTTCAGGAATATGGGTGCAGGAATGGGCCACTTGCCATTCAGTGAGATCATGGGTGATCAATGACCTAATTCCATTTACCCGTCATTTTCATATCCTTAACACAAACACATAATGACATAGTATCAGAGCGATATAGCATGGAAACAGGCACTTTGGCCCACTGAGTCTGCACCAGGCATCTACCAACCATTTTACACTAATTATACACTGATCCTATTTTTTTTATTCTCCTCACGTTGTCTTCAATTCCTTCCAGATTCTACCACTCACTTACACATTAGGAGCAATTTACAGTGGCCAACTAAATTACCAACCTGCACATCCTTGGCACGTGGGATGAAACCCAAACAGGCAGAGGAAACCCACGCGGTCACAGGAAGAATGTGCAAACTCCTCACAGGCAGAATTCAAGATCAGGATTGAACCTGCATCTCTGGCACTGTGAGGAAGTGGGTCTACTAGCTGTGCCACTGTGCTGCTCAATTAGCATTTCAATGAAAATTCCTGATTTATCTATCTTCTAATGTCTCCCTTTTTTGTTTTGTGTATATTTAAAAATGGCTTTATATTGGGAAGGTAAACAAATTATAGTGGGGATTAGTTTAACTGAAGTGGGTAAAAATTCATACTTTGCTAAACCTCTTTCATTAATGTTGCCTCGCCCTCCGATAATGCAGCTTTTGGAGTTAGGTACAGGTGGATTGCTCAATGATGTCTGAGTATGTGCAAAATGTGTTTGTATTGCAATTCTGACAAGTTCTGATGATAGAAGATCCAACTAAATTCAAGGACCAAATCACTGTGATAGGGAAGAAGATATTTCTTGCACATAAGTAAGGTTTAAGTTTCCCATTTCTCCATGTTTGCAGCACTCAGTACTGTATGGAATCCAGCAAACAGATAATGTTGCACCTTTGAATGTTTATGCTCTTTTGTTGGTTATGGGAGAATCCACCAGCCTTGCAAATAGTGCATGAGTGAGCTGTTGGATATAGGTGGAGATCCTAATTTATCCATTACCTGAAGCACCTGATCCAAAAAGCTCAGACTGAGAAAAATGAATAACCACATTCCTAGACACAGGCAATGATGGTCAATTTAAAAGGATTTCCATCACTGCACATACTTATAATGTTTATTGTGAACTTTTCTGCTTTCCTTTCCTCTGAAAGACTGGATGTGGAATACAGGGACTATTGGTATAATATAATGCAATCTTTTAATTGATTCCTATGTGCCCTTATATTTTATTCAATTCATTTTGATTCTGAATGGGAAATGAAACCTACTTTTCAGTTGAATGATCATCACTGCTGGCTCCATCAGTGCACTGTCCCTATGCTGTAAAGCTTTGTCTGCAGGTGATACAAACATTGGTAGTGTGCACTATATAATCACTCAGGAGTTGTGGCATGATTTCAATTAATTGGATGCACCCTTCCTATATAATTAACCTGCTGATGTTCTGAATGCACTTGGATAAAATGTTATGGTAAAGCAGCATGGATTTTATAAACTAGCTTTAGTACATCACCTGGAGCAATCTCAACATCCAGACTGCCATTTTGCATAATGCAGTATACCAATAAAAAATAATGATCATCCCAATGAAGTAGCTTTGCTTTAGTTTTGTTCAATCAGTGGACAATTATCAGTGCAACAGAGAATTAAAGCTAGACAAAAATCTAATATACTTGTGTACATAAATCTCAGAAAAATGAGAGACCCAATTAGGACATAATTGTTTAAATTACAATCTCCACACATGCAATTTTTAGTTGGAAAGCTGGACATGGCTTTTAACCAAAATGTAAAAGCACAGAAATACAATATATTCTGTGGCAGCATTGCCACTAGGACATTCTTATGAATAAAAACCTTCCATATAAACAGTATCTAGTTACAACATTGTATCAACCATTGAGATGAACCCACTACTGGACATGCGACAGGCTCACAGCAATCAAGCCATTTTGCATGGGAAACAAAATCAATTTACTCAGAAAACGGAGTCTATGAATCTATGTAAAAAGCAGAAATAATGACAGAAATGACAGCAACTTCTTCCAATAAAAGCAGGGTAATTTCTCCAGAAAAATGAAGTGAGTGAATGTGAATCACATAATAAGGTGCATAAAATCAATATCAGTCTATGTGACTGCTATATTTGATTAATAATTATCCGATAAACTGGCTGGAAAGAGTTGACAGCCTACAGCAAAATGTAAATAGGAGAAAGATACATTGTGCATGAAAAGAGCAGTTGTTGGTTTAATTCAAATGCATAGCAAACAAAAAATAGAAATTGTTTTTTTCGAGGAGCAAAGACATTTGGTGTGTATCTGTGAGCAAATGTCTGAATTTTGGAAATCTGTCTGCTCTTTTTAGATTTTGAACTCATGAGGTATTGGTCTGGACTAGCCCCTTTTGCAGTGATCTGTTTGTTTAATGTACCGCAGAAATCAATGCAGATAGACATCAATGTCTGACTGGTATATTGATCTTGTATTAGAACACAGCTGCTTAGCAAATGTACAATGTTCTGGTAACACATGTGAGAAAAGTTCACTCAGAGATATTACCTTGAAAGGGAAAAGAAGTTTCACATTTAATAGTGGAAGGCATTTAGATTGCAAGATGTTTGAAAATGATTTGTTTGATCAACGTTCTAAGCAGAATCCTCAATTATTGTGTTAAGTGGCTGGATTGGAAAAGTCTATTTAACATCATCAAACAATGTACCCTGATCATGCAGATAAACCTTCCCACATACAGTTAATAAAACCTGCTTCTTTAGTCAAGCTTTTGGGCCTCTACCTCACACTGTAAGTGCCTCAGTACCAAATTTTATTTGACAAAGCTGCTGTGAAACAGATTGTGTTGTTTAGCTACTTTAAAAGTAGCTATGAAAATACAAATCCATGTACTTATTTTAACTTTCTTTAATGATCAGGATTCAACAACACAATTCATATTGTTTAAAATTGGAAATTCTATCACTTTATGAGGGACAGTTGACAGCTTGGCAAATACAAAGGGCAAGATACAAAAATTGAGCACAAATTAAACAGAAAGTCTAGAAATACTCAGCAGGTCAGGCACTATTCTGTGGAAAAAGCAGCAGAGTTAATCTTGCTGGTCAGTGAGAAATGTGTTCGAGGTTGTGAGAGGGGAAGGTATGAAGAGAACAAGGGAATGTCTGTGATAGGGTGGAGATCAAGGTTGTCCACATCCCACAATGTCTTCAGAGCCACCACCCGCTTTCACCTCTCTGTAGTTAGTCCCCAACACTATTCCCATAAAACCCAGCATAAGCTTAAGGAACACTGCATCATCTTTCATCTAAACATGTTGTAGCCCTCAGGACTCAATATTGAATGCAACAATATCAGGTAAACAAGTTTTCCCGTTTCTGTCGTAGCTGGCCAATTCTGATATCAGATCATCAATGTTAAGAGTTTTTCCCTCTCTGCAGTTGCTGTCTGATCTGCTGAGTAATTTCAACATCCTCTTTTGTTTCAGATTCCCAAGAGCTGCTATTTTCTGATTCTGACAGTGCCTGCAACTTCTTTTTTTCTCCCTCTAACTGCCTCATGCAGCTATTAAGAACATAAGAAATAGGAGCAGGAGTAGGCTATCTGGCCCGTTGATCCTGCTCCGCCATTCAATAAAATCATGGCTGATCTGTCCATGAACTCAGATCCACCCACTTACCTTTTCCCCATAACGATTAATTCCCCTACTATGCAAAAATCTATCTAACTGTGTCTTATTTAATGAGGTAATCTCCACTGCTTCCTGGGCAGAGAATTCCACAGATTCCCCAGTCTCTAGGAAAAGCAGTTTCTCCTCATCTCTGCCCTAAATCTATTCCCCTGAATCTTGAGTCTATGACCCCTAGTTCTAGTCTCACCTACCAGTGGAAACAACCTTCCTGCCTCTATCTTATCAATTCCTTTCATAATTTTATATGTTTCTATAAGATCCCCTCTCATTCTTCTGAATTCCAGAGAGTACAGTCCCAGATGACACAATTTCTCCTCATAAACTAACCCCTTCATCTCTGGAATCAACCTGGTGAACCTCCTCTGCACTGTCTCCAAATCCAGTATGTCCTTCCTCAAGTAAGGAGACCAAAACTGCACACAGTGCTCCAGGTGCAGCCTCACCAGTGTCCTGTACCATTGCAGCATAACCTCCCTGCTCTTAAATTCAATCCCTCGAGCAATTTCATTTGCCTTCTTGATAACCTGTTGCACCTGCAAACCAAACTTCTGCGATTGATGCACAAAGACTCCCAACTCCCTCTGCACAACAGCATGTTGCAGTCTTTCACTATTTAAATAATAATCTGATCTTCTATTTTTCCTTCCAAAGTGGGTGACCTCACATTTACTAACATTGTACTCCATCTGCCAGACCCTTGCCCACTCACTTAACCTATTTATATCTCTCTGCAGACTCTCCGCATCCTCTGCACAATTTGCTTTTCCATTCAATTTAGTGTCATCAGCAAACTTAGGTACACTACACTCAGTCCCCTCTTCCAAATTGTTACTGTATATCATGAACAATTGTGGGCCCAGCACTGACCCCTGCAGCACCCCGCTCACCACTGATTGCCAACCAGAGAAACACCCATTTATCCCAACTCTCTGCCTTCTATTGCTTAACCAATCCTCTATCCAGGATAATACATTACCCCCAACTCTATACATCCTTATCTTATGGATAAGTCTTTTATGCGGCATCTCATCGGACGTCTTCTTGAAATCCAAGTATACAACATCCATCTGTTCCCCTCTATCCACTGCACTTGTTATATTCTCAAAGAATTCCAGTAATTTTGTCAAACAGGACCTGCCCTTCCTGAATCCATGCTATGTCTACCTGATGGAACCACTTCTATCCAGATGTCTCGCTCGTTCTTCCTTACTGATAGCTACAAGCATTTTCCCGACTACAGACGTTAAGCTAACTGCCCTATTAACTAGTCAAATCCAAAAACTTTGTGTCACCTGGACACCCATTGTCTCCACAATATCCTCTTTGTCCTCTCCACCTCTCCTACTCTCTGCATCCTGAAACATACCTGCCTTCTCACTAACCTGAAATATTAACTCAGTTTCTCTCTCTACAGAGGCTGCCTGGCCTGATGTAGATTTTCAACCCATTCCTGGTTATAATTCAGACTTCCAGCTTCTGCAAATACTTGATTTTCAACAATTCAGCAGAGGTAGATTAATTTTAATCTGTATAGAGTTTGCAAGTTCCTCCCTGTGACCATGTGGGTTTCCAACAGGTGCTCTGGTTTCCTTCCACATCCCAGAGGCATGCTGGTTACTTGGCTGCCATAAATATACACTTGGTGAGGTAAATAATAAAAGAACCAAAGGTGTGTTGGTGGGTATATGAGAGTGAATAACCTGGAGAAGTATAGGGAAATAAAGAGAGGGGGAATGGGACTGGTCACAGTACTCCACTGGGAGCAGGCATACAGTTGATGGGCTGAATGGTCTTCTGTGTCACAATAAGTGATATGGACAACTGTAAAACACACAGGCAAAACAAGTAGACAACAGAAGTATTCCATAAACAATGATGATAAAACTGTGATTGAAGTTGAAAAAAAATCTATGGCTACTAGTTAAATTGACTCACAATATGTCCAACACCTGCAAAGCAGCAACAGAAAAACCAATTGAATACTGATCAGTACAGCAGAGTGAATGAAATGTAAGTCAGAAAAAAATCATGGCCAAATTGAACAAGCTCTTGTTACATAGGTTGATACCACAAAGTAAAGAAGACATTAAAGCACTAGTGGACGTTCAGAAAGTAGTTGCAAAACCAATCCTAACTGTCAGAGATCTGAAATGATAAGGAAGACTAGAGAAAATAGTGCTTTACAGCTTTGGAAGGAGATTGTGTAGGGGTAATCTTAGAGCAAGGTATGTACAATGGCCTGGTAAGCAGTGGTTATAGCACTGAACCACTGAACCTGGTAAGCAGCTGAACCAGTAATTCACAGGCTGGGAACAATAATCCAGCCATGGCAGATTGAGAATTGGGAAGCTTGTACCTGTAATAGTGTCAATAAAGCTTTCAGATTGTTGTGAAAATCTAAGTGATTTATTAATGACTCATAATTGGTTTGGCTTGATATTCAGTTATATCAAACATGTTCAAACCCCCTAACACATTCTCAGGTCAATAAATGGAGCATCCATATCTTGTAAACTGAATCTTGGACTCTATATTCAGCTGGCATGGGCATGCTGGACCAAACGCTTCTGTGCCATAAGTCCCAATTGTTCAATTAATTGTAAATGTCTGGAACAACCTCATTATGAAACAAGAATTTCCATAAAGCAGGAAATAGCAAAAGCCAAAACTAGTCAAAAATAATTATTGGTCAAAACACCAAGAACCGTTCCCTGGTCCTTGAAAAAGCGTCATTGAATATTATATATCAACCTGAGAAAGCAGACAGGGCCTAATCATCACACCTTTGACAGAGTACTACTGCTCCAGCTCCCATCTCAGATGTGGAACCCGCATTCATAAAGCCCCAACTCAAAGATAAGGTTATGACCAACTGAACCACAACTGTGTAGCAGTTAGTGGGCAGGCACGGTAGTGTAGTGGTTAGCGTAATGCTTTACAGCACCAGCGATCCGGGTTCAATTCCAGCCACTGTCTGTAAAGAGTTTGTACATTCTCCCCGTGTCTGCGTGGGTTTCCTCCGGGTGCTCTGGTTTCCTCCCTCATTCCAAAGACATATGGGTTAGGAGGTTGTGGGCATGCTACATTGGCGCCGGAAGCGTGGCGACACTTGCGAGCTGCCCCCAGAACACTCTACACAAAAAGATGCATTTCACTGTGTGTTTCAATGTACATGTGACTAATAAAGATATCTTATCTAATACTCATGATAGCTTGAAATCCACACTGTGCCGCTTAGTGGAGACCATGATGTGTTCCAACCTGTTGGGAACTATTACGTTCATTGTTCATTTAATTACTTTGACTGACTTTAATAGTTTGGAATTTCAGTTGCAGAGTAAAACATTGCACATTGATATGACAGCAAGGACTCTTCCTTTTTAAAATCATGTTAGAGTCAAGGAATGATAAAAATCATTACAGCACAGAAGGAAATCATTTAGCACACTGAGTCCATACCAGCTCCCTGTAGAGCATTCCACTCCATCCCATTCCCCGGCACTAACCCAACAATCCTGAAAATTGTTTTCCTTAAAGTGCTAATCTATCTATTCTTTTTCTCCTTACTTTTACATCATCTAAACAGCTAAATCATTTTGGATTCATTGGGTTGAATCATCACGGACCAGGCTCACTGACCCAACTCACCATCTGCAGTGCCCACAGTCTGCATTAACCTTCACAGATATGGTGGGCCCATTGAACTGCTTCCCTGTACCTGAGAATTATGCCATGAGGTAGAGCACATAGATGATGATAAGTTGGATCCTGAGGCCCACCCCCTAGAATGTCTTCAATGCTTGTCACCACCAAGTTTTAATTGTTTTAATTAAATGGTTTTAATTGTCTCTGATAGTCATCCCTGGCTTAATCCAACCTCTCAACTTGGTGTGTGCTTCACCATTAGACTCTGTAGTGAGTCCACTCATGAAGTGGGAGGTCAAACAGGCTGGATCTCTGCATTTCAAAGTACAGAGGAGGAAGTGGAAGAGCCACTGGTTGTTGGCTTATGGATCTCTACAGAACCACTGCCAAAAAATAACAACAATACAACCCGTTAACACATTATGTAAATGACAGAAACATAGAATGATGTATCTTAGGAAAAGGCTGCTCAATCATGTCCACCCCAGCTCTTTGAAAAGGCTATCCAATTAGTTGCACAATCCCATTCTTTACACACAGTAAAGTAAATGTCTTATTTTCAATCATATATTTACTGTATATGCCATGAGGAAAACAATTGAGTTCTGTATATTTATCTTCCTTAAAATCATTTTGGGGATGAAACTTCTACATTTATTTTATAGATGGATAACTTAGAAACCTGGAAGAAATAATCTTTCTGACCAGGCACCAAAATTTTAGTAAAATAAAACATTGCAAGTTATAATAACTGATGCAATGGAAGATTAAATACTCCCGGTTGCTTTGAGTGCCACATTAGATATTGTTATTCTTTTACTGACAACTGTTATGTGGAATACCAAATAATTGGGAGGCACTTCTCTCTTATTTACGATAATTGCAAGCTTTTATAGTCACTTGATGTGATAGGCAAAAAATGTTGATTTTAATTCTTTTCTTTAATAGATTTATTCTGCTTTTGAGTTTCTTTATTCATGAATTCAGCTTCCTAATAGGTGTCCCTGTTGATGTATGGCAAGTGGGTTGGTGGCCTTGGCTCATTTGATGGTAAATATTTTTATGGGCCACACTAAAAATTTGCATGATCTTGTAATAAATCCAGTCAGTTGACATTTAGGGCTGAAGAGATTCATTTGCTATTTCTTCAAGTGCTGAACTCTGATTTTTGAAGTTTTAGTCAACTTGTCACTGGAACCATTTAGAACACTAAATACTAGAATATCAGATCATGTAACTTTGGTTGTACTTACAACAGTGTACACCTGTCATATGCCTTCTAACATGCCTTAATGGCAATACAAATATAGTGTTTGATGTTCTGATCTAAAGAATTATTATCTTTTCTAATCTTTTACAAATATCACAAGGTAATATTAATTAATCTGGTAAAGATTGTAAAAAATGTCATCTTGACACAAGCATTTCTTCTTATAGCATCAAAAGGACACTCTTTCCAAAAGGGATTGTATGTTCCAGCATGTTATATCAGTTTTACAACAACACTTAATATTTATGGAGAAAACATTGATTTGTGTAGGAATTCATCTTAAATTTTGGCAAAAGCATAATCTCAGACCTTTGAATTTGGTCAGTCTTTTTTATAAGGTAAGGGAGTTTAAAACTAGAGGGCATAGATTTAAGGTGAGAGGGGAAATATATAGCCAGGACCTGTGGGGCAAACTTTTCACACAGAGGGTGGTGAGTATATGGAATGAGCTACCAAGGAAGCTGTGGAGGTGGTTACAATTACAATGTTTAAAATACATTTAGAAAAGTACATGGATAGGAAAGCTTTCGAGGGATATGGACCAAAAGCAGGCAAGTGGGACTGGCTCAGGTAGACATCTTGGTTGGCATGGACAAGTTGGGCCAAAGGACTTGATTCCACGCTGTATAACTCAATGACTCTAATTATTTATGCAAGAGCACTGGAATCAGAATAGGCCCATCCTTTTTGCTGTAAATTTGAATATACACTGGCTGACCTGTACATCAATTCTATTTAACCACCAGTGTCATTTCCTCAATATTATTGGCTACATAAATGGGTAGGCACGGTAGTGTAGCGGTTAGCGTAATGCTGTTACAACGCCAGCAACCTGGGTTCAATTCTGGCCACTGTCTGTAAGGAGTTTATATGTTCTCCCCATGTCTGTGTGGGTTTCCTCTGGGTGCTCCAGTTTCCTCCCACATTCCAAAGACGTACGAGTTATGAAGTTGTGGGCATGCTATGTTGGCGCCGGAAGCGTGGCGACACTTGTGGGCTACCCCCAGAACATTCTACGCAAAAGATGCATTTCACTGTGTGTTTCGATGTACATGTGACTAATAAAGACATCTTAAATAGTCTTGTAAATTAAACTTATTCCAGTACCACAACCTTCTGCGACAGAGAATTCTAGATTTCTCTGTGTCAAGATAAAGTGTTTTTCTCTTTGCTTTTATTGGCTGCCTTTGGAAAGGCCAACATTAATTTCCGCCCCTTGGTAATTATCCTCCTCCTTCAGCAATTAATATTTTTAATGTTTTTTCTCATGTTTCCGGATCATTAATTCAGATCTTTACATTATTAATTCAGTGAAATAACTTCTATTTAATAACTTTTATTTAATAACTTCATACTCAGTTTCCTGATTTGCCCTGCTCTAGGTTTACAATAAAGTTCTCCCATCAGTGGTTATCATTCCTCAGTATCTACCCAATGGAATCCTTGTAACGTTTTAAACACTTCAGTCTGATCCTTTCATACACAAGCCCCATCACCCCAGTACATTCAGTTTTACATCACAGAGACCAATTAATGGAAATGAAGCAGGCAATGGATGCAGAGCCTGATTACAACGTGATTCGAACTGCTCTTATAGACCTAAAGAACACAAATATTACTGGGCCTACTCTTACTTGTGGACTATATCAAGGAACCACTTGCCTCATTGAGATGTATGGCCTCACTGTTTTAAAACCTTTAACTACAATTGAAAATGCTCCATTGATTTCAAGGGGTAAAATAATGAAACTGAACCGGTTATTTAAGTCAAACATATTTTAGTTATAGGAATAAAATTGTTTATTGTCGAGTTTATTGTCATATGCACAGGTATATGTATGCACAGGTACAATGAAAAGCTTACTTTTCATTCACTTTTCATTAAGCTTGAATAGAAGGGGATTGGTTTGTCACCACCCACCCTGACATCCTCCAATGCAACTGAACCCATGGTCACCATCAAGGACATAAGATCAGTCTTCCAGAGAGTGAACACGAGGAAAGCATCTAGCCTGGATGGTATCCCTGGCCGTGTGCTCAGATTTTGTGCTGATCAGCTGGCGGGGGTATTTGCAGACATATTTAACCTCTCCCTGCTTCAATCTGAGGTTCCTCCCTGTTTTAAGAAGACCACTATCATCCCAGTACCAAAGAAAACATGCCTAACATGCCTTAATGACTACTGCCCGGTGGCTCTGACATCCACCATCATGAAGTGCTTCAAGAGGCTGGTCATGGCATGCATTAACTCCAGCCTCCCAAACAACCTCAACCCACTGCAATTCGCCTACCGCCGAAACAGGTCTATAGTGGACACCATCTCCCTGGCCATCTCTGGAACATCTGGACAGTAAAGACACCTACATTACACTATTGTTTATTGACTACAGCTCCGCCTTCAATACTATAATTCCAAGCAAACTCATCACCAAACTCCAAGACCTGGGACTCAACACCTCCCTCTGCAACTGGATCCTTGACTTTCTGACCAACAGACCGCAATCAATGAGGATAGGCAGCAACACCTCCGGCATAATTATTCTCAACACTGATGCCCCACAAGTCTACGTCCTCAGCCCTCTACTCTACTCCCTATATACTCATGACTGTATGGCCAGATTCTGTTCTAACTCCATCTACATGTTTGCAGATGATACCACCATAGTAGGCTGTATTTCAAATACCAGTGAGTCAGGGTACAGGAAGGAGATAGAGCTTAGTGACATGGTGTCATGACAACAACCTTTCCCTCAATGTTAGCAAAACAAAAAAGCAGGTCATTGACTTCCGAAAGGGGGGGGGGGGGGGGTGGGGGGGGGGGGGGTGGTGTACATGCACCTGTCAACATCAATGGTGCTGAGGTCAAGAGGGTTGAGAGCTCCAAGTTCCTAGGGGTGAACATTACCAATAGCTTGTCCTGGTCTAACCACATAGACGCCATGGCCAAGGAATCTTACCAGCATCTCTACTTCCCCACGAGGCTAAAGAAATTTGGCATATCCCCTTTGACCCTCACCAACTTTTATTGATGCACCATAGAAAGCATCCTATCTTGATACATCACGGTTTGGTATGGCAACTGCTCTGCCCGGGACCGCAAGAAACTGCAGAGAGTTGTGGACACAGCCCAGCACATCACAGAAATCAGCATCCCCTCCATGGACTCTGTCTATACCTCTTGCTGCCTTGGTGAAGCAGCCAGCATAATCAAAGTGCCCACCCACCTGGGTCATTCTCTCTTGTCTCCTCTCCCATCAGGCAGAAGATACAGGAGCCTGAGGGCATATACCACCAGGCTCAAGGACAGCTTCTATCCCACTGTGATAAGACTATTGAATGATGAGATGGACTCTTGACCTCACAATCTACCTTGTTGTGACCTTGCACCTTATTGTCTACCTGCAATGCACTTCCCTGTAGCTGTGACAGTTTACTCTGTATTCTGTTATTGTTTTTACCCTGTACTACCTCAATGCACTGTGTAATGAATTGATCTGTATGAGTGGTATGCAAGGCAAGTTTTTCACTGTGCCTCAGTACAAGTGACAATAATAAACCAATACCAATACCAGTACTTGCAGCAGCATCACAGGCACATAGCATCAGATAAGCAGCATTCACAAGAAAAACATAAATTAAACATAAATTATGCACAATTTTACATAAAAGAACATAATTAGAACAAAATAAAACTAAGTCCATTTTAGTGCAAAATTATCAGAGTGGTTATAGTGTTGCTAAACTGTAGTAGTGATTAGGGTCTTGCTGGTTGGTTCAAGAACTGATTAGTTGAAGGGAAGATGCTGTCCTTGAACGTGGTGGTGTGGAACTTCAGGCTTCTGTAACTCCTGCCTGGTGGTAGCTGCAAAAAGATGGCGTAGCCTGGAAGGTGGGGATCTTTGATGATGATGATGGTTGATACTACAGATAATGGAGAGGGATGTGCCCATGATGTATTGGGCAGAGTCCATTACTCTCTGCAACTTCTTACGTTCGTGCGCATTCAAATTGCCATACCAGACCATGATGCAACCAGTCAGGATATTTTCAACAGTACATCTGTAGAAGTTTGTTAGAGTGTTCAGTGACAATCCAAACCTCCTTAACTGCCTAAGAAAGTAAAGTGGATGGGATAAGGTGGAAATTTTCATTTGACATATCCTATGATAAGACTTCACCGTTTACTCCTACATGATGAAAATATAAATTCAGCAACTGACTCAGTTCCACCGAAACTATGAAAATGTATCATATCACTCTATTTTTGTGACAACTTCTGATGAAGGATGAATGAAAGAGGCCTCACTAGTTTTGCAAATTAAAGCACTTACTAAAAAAGAATTCTCAATGTCACCTGGTACAAAAATTGTTTGGAATTTTCTCAGTCATCCAAAAACAAATCAGAAGTCCTTCTGCAAGGTCTTATCACATATTATAATATTGCAGACTTACTCCGTTTCAATATTATTTCCCTCCAGGAGACCTCGTTAGCATTTTCTGGCTGGTGTAATATTTTATTGATTGCATTTTCCTCTTGCGATAAATTTGCTAAATGTCAGCATTAAAGCCCTCAAGTTACATTGCTCTGTACGCCAGTATGTAAGTATTCATCTGTCATGTCAAGAGCCATCCCATCTGAATCAATATATTTAAATTCAGTTTTATGTTTGATCGGAGGAATTTGAACAGTACATCTTTGCCTTGTGAAATTGAGTTAAGTACAGACACTCTGTGCATAAATAAACAATGCAGATATATATATATATATATATATATATATATATATATGTGTGTGTGTGTGTGTGTGTGTGTGTGTGTGTGTGTGTGTGTGTGTGTGTGCGTGTATATATATATAAAAAACACATATATATACACACACACATACATTTGTTTTCTTCAAATTCAGTATAAATTTATAAAATTTACTCGAAGCAGGATTTTATCCCAATTGAATTTCTAGCATCCCTGTAACTTTGTTCCAACATTTTAGTTCTCTATTTGTTATTTATGTAAAATGATAATTGGATAAACTGGAAATGCAATAAACAGTTTCTATAGGTAGACAAGTTGCTTAAATAGTAATGATATTTCTGCCATCCTTAATTTTTCAATATGTGCAGGCTTCTACAACTGTATGCAGTTGACAAGTAGAATGCATATTCACTCAGGTCATTACAAAACCTCCCAGACTCAATGGTGAGTCCATACAACTACACAGCACAGATGTCTGAAAGGCCTGTGGCAGTGTGACACCCACACTGCCACAAGCCAGCAGTTCTTTCTGGAACTTATGGCTACCCAGCAGTGTTTCTTGACCTAAAGTATTTTGAAAATAATCTCCCAGCAAAATAAAAGTGAACCACAGCAATTATTTGTCTGCAACAGCCATTTTGATCTTCCAATTGCACGTCATTTCGACTCCCCTGCCCATTCCCACACTGAGCTGCCTGTCCTCAGCCTTCTCCACTACCACAGTGAAGCCAAATGCAAACTAGGAGAACAACACCTCATATTCCACTTGGGTAGCCCACAACCCAATGGCACGAGCATTGAATTTTCTAATTTCAGGTCACCCACATCCCCAGTGTTCCTTTCCCACCCCTGCCAGGCCACCTTGGTTCTCTCTCTCTCTTCCTCCCTGCCCCCCTTTGAACTGATGGTCTCCAGGTTCATACCTAGATATTCAACCTGATTGATACCATTATACATACAACATTGGAAAGACAACATATTGTACTATAGACAGACATAATCCTAAAGTCATGTGACACAAAATCAGGCCTTTCAGCCAACCAAGCCATGCCAACCTCCCGTTTATACTAATCCCAGACTGATCCCATTTTCTTTTTCCCACATTCTCACCAATTCCCCCCCCATTCACCTATTTACAGTGGTCCACTAACCTGTCATCCCTCATGCCTTTGGAATGTGGGAGGAAACTGGATCACCGGGAGGAAACCCAGGTAGTCACAGAGAGAACATGCAAACTCCACACAGACAGCACCAGAGGAAAGGATCGAATCTAGGTCTACAGAGCTGTGAGGCAGCAGCTCCCCCAGGTGTGCAATTGGAACAGCCCAAAGTTCAGTTCTAATAAATTCAATGGAACTAAACTGCGGACTGAGGACTTAGTTGAGGGGTGGATCTCAGTCATGCTGGGCTAAAGGCTAATGCGCTTCACATCTGGCCCCTCAACTCTATGCCAGCCATGGCTGATGCATCTGGCATGACCCTATTCACATGTTTCAGATGACCAACCTGGACTGACAAGGTAAATGAAGATAAGTTGTTTGTTTTGGTTTCTTAAATTTAACTTAATACTAATGTCTTAATGAATTTATATCAGTTAAATGCTTTATATAACCTTATTATTTTTAATTAATATATATTAATTACTCAAATCTTTTTGAATCATTTTTAATTGTCTCGGATCAGCTTGATGAACTTTGACAACTGTGAATGTCCTAAGGGAAGTCATGAAAAGCAGCTTGTCAATGCAAGTCATTTTTTTCCCTTCTAGTGATAAGTGATGTTGATAGAGTGTATAGAAAAAGCTAATACCTCTGACCAGGGGTTGGAGAAGTCAGGTATCTGAAATATTTTTGAAAGATCTGGAAGAGAGATGAGGAAAAATTATTTCATTTATTTCTGTGGGGATCTGGATTATTCAACATGGAAGCGTGGTGGATCCTGAAGGCAAAAATAATTACACAGATAAGTTGGATGGGTACCTGGGAGCTATAGACATAAACCATGGACATGGACTAAGTCCAACTGCTCTTTGAAAGAACCAGCACAGGCAGAAAGGGTTAAATGATTTCTATATTCAATGATTCTGTTGTTTTGAAAGATAACTATGGCTTTAATGTACATGGAGGTAGTCTGAGAACTAGTCTTGCAGTACTGGAAAGTTCAAACTATAATTATTTTCAGGTGAGACTACAAGCTTCAGAACAATACTTTATTGCAGACTAACAATAAATACATGAGAGATGATGTCCTGAAGATACATATGCACGTGACTTATTTACAAATTCATATACTGTCATGTGCCCTCACTTTCTATGCTTCTGGGTCATTCCAGCGTGCATCATGTGCCATTGATAATGTTAGTTAATTTTTATGGATATATGAGTCTCTGACTCTGTATATCTCTGATTTTTCTCTTATTTCCTCAAAGTTTCTCTCCTTGATCACTTGTTTGAAAAGTTTTCTTTTTCTCAAAATGGATTTATAAGACCAAAATAAATTGCTGAAAGTTATGAATTAAAATAATTTTATGATCTGTTAACGTGTGAGGAGATAACCCAAGTTAACAAGATAATCCAGTGTTAAAATCTCATTGAATTGGTACCTGAGTTTTGATCAAACGGTTATTAGTTGTGCAGTTACATTAAGGTCATGCCATCTTCATTGTAAATAAAATTATCTTCAGTAAGTGAATACAATAAAAGATTAAACCTGTTCAATAATTTAAGTAACAATATGTCACATTATCCAGTGCGCCATTACTGATGAATAGTAAAATGATGATTTATACTGTTTGACCTGATGAAACCCATGCAGCACATTGAACTTATAAATTCCCAGTACTACATGCACTCTATCATTGATAATCTAACCAGTTTAATTGCTTGAAGAAATATTCTGCAAGATTCCTAATTCCACTGTAAACCGAACAAACCTGAATATCTGAGATTTTAGAGATCACACAAAGCAGCCCTTCTGTTTCTGAATAAGCAACCCTTTACTGTTATGTCAGTCAGGTAAGGGAGCTCAGGATAGATTTTTTTTAATCTCCTCTCAACAAAGAGCATGCAACAGAAAACTGAATTGAAAAGAATAAATTGCAGAACATTCACTTATGGTTTTCTGACTTTACAACTGGTAGCAGACAAGAAAAGCTATCTTTTAATATTCACATGTTCAAAGTAGACTGCTGAAACTTTATTCTGGCAGTAAAGCTAGCCAATGTGGAAATCCCAAGTCAAGACTTCCCAAGGATTTCCCTTGGAAATCCCAAATCAAGAGCTAATTTTAACTTCAAGTGGCTAAGTTGACGAACCAAATCCTGATTGCTTCTGTTGGGCCAAGGCAAGGATGAAACATTTGAGGAAGGGCACCAGACCCAAAAAGATAACTGCTTTCAATTTCCACAGATGCTGCTTGACAGGCTGAGTTCTTCCAGAATTTCTTATTTTGTTTCAGATTCCAACACTGTATTTTTATTTGTTTTCCATGGACAGAACACCTGTCCACCTCAGGCATGACCTTTCCTGCCAGAAGACAGGCAACCTCTGTACTAGGGGATCACACTTATCTAATGTTAGTGAGACCCAGCATCAGAATGAGGGTCTGTACATCCACTGAAGTGAACATGTTGGCCTCTGGAAGTTCACCTGGGTATGGCCAGGAGGACTTCCACCTAGGGGAGTATCCTGGCTCTCAAGGATCAAGCAGCTGTTTTCTGTAAAATGCTTATTAGTTCCTTTGCAGAGAGCATTGGAGAACCATCTCTCCTGATTGCCTCCCAAAGTCACTTGAGCTTCTGGCCCATCTAGACCAGAAGGATATGGATGTTGCTGCAAGATCAGCTTTTAATATCCATGCATATTGCCCTCGAGTAGCTTCTTGGGCCATTTCAGACAGCAGTTAATAGTCAACCAAGTGATCTGAATAAGGAGACACATGAGGCTAGAAAATCGCAGATTTCCTTCTCTAACAGTCATGATCAAACCAATTGCATATTTGAAATGCCAACTTGTTCCTTTTTTTGCAATTTAATTACAGATTTATTTACTTTACTGAAGTTAGATTCTCTTTTGCTGCTACGATGGGATTTAACTCACATCTATGATTAGTGCAAGTATCTGGATTATTAGTCTGTTAACCTGATTGCAGTGTTACCTTTCACTGAGGAACCACATGAGACTAATAACTTCTGAGATCAAGTCCCATAAATAAAGATTACATTTTCATATTGCTCTTCTATATGACATTTAAAACTTTATGTTTCAATATTACTAACAGCTTCCAACTTTTCTTAATTCATTGTAGTGGTCAAATGTCACTATAGCTCATGTGTACCTGATTGGATGCTGGTCATCAATTTCAACAGGACACTGAGTAGTGCACTGGAAAACCCTCATCTGTATAGGAGTTACCTTCTCTGTGTTTTACAGTTCAGCCATCCCCTCCAAATAGATGCAATGTGACTGAGCCCTTGAAGCAGAATATAGCTGACTTGTCCTACCATTCCTTCCTTAGCGAGCTAGTGCTTTTCTCTTTGGAGTGAAGGATGATGAGAAGTGACCTAATAGAGGTGTACAAGATGATAAGAGGCATAGATCGAGTGGACAGTCAAAGACTTTTTCCCAGCGCGACAATGGCTAACAACGAGGGGGCATAATTTTAAGGTGATTGGAGGAAAGTACAGGAGGGATATCAGAGGTAATTTTATTTTTATACAGAGAGTGGTGGATGCTAGGGGTCCTGGTAGAGGCAGATACATTAGGGAAATTTAAGACAATCTTAGATAGGGACATTGATGACAGAAAAATGGAGGAGCATGGAGGAGTATGTGGGAGAGAATGGTTAGATTGATCTTAGAGTAGGTTATATGGCTGGTACAACATCGTGGGCCGAAGGGCCTATACTGTGCTGTAACGTTCTATATTCTATGTTCTATCACAGATCAACATTAAACTGAATGGTGCTACAGTAACAATAAGATAATTTCCTCTGTGTCTAATGTAAATAATTACTTAAATCTCTCAGATAAGCAAACATACAACATAAAAATTTCAGAATTTTTCTCTATGTCTCAACACAAATAACATTGGTCTAAGGCACACACAACCTTCCCCTTGGCTATGCTCCACACAACCACTGGATTGTTGTAGTTGCTGATTTGACATATATTTCAGACCAATGTAATGTCACTGCTTGACCAAAATGTCAGCCTTTTGACTTGTGTTTTCACATTCCCCAGTTGTCAGGCAGATAAGCTATAGAATACAATCTGAATTTTGCTTGAATACATATTGTGACACATTTTCTAGTCATGATTAAGCATTCTTAAGCATTATTACAGAGCACTTTGAAAACTTTGACCTCTCCATGTTCTTTTGTAAGGCATTGATAAGGAATTAAATTGCTAAAATAATCTCTGCTCACAAATTGAACTTGAATCCCCAAACAAAATCAGCTAGTTTCATATCAATTGAAGCACTCAGTTATGGTTTCATCATAAAATTAACCTTAGCAACATTTGTTTTAACTTAATTGATGCATTGAGGTGGAAGAGCTAGAAATTAATATGTAACAATACTAACCCAAGTGACGAAAAAATGCACTATAGAAGAATTTTGGAGCTGAATGAAATACATTATTCTACTTTCTATTTCAAGCTGACACATGAAATTTCTTAAGCATTCAAGCTGACTATTTTTAGAACCAATACAGTAATTATTTTCATTAGCATAAATCCATGGCATGTAATTATTTGGGAGATGATCAGCATTTCTCTATTATCCTGATTTTAATACATACGTGAAAGGAGACTTTTAAAAGGCCCAGGATCTGTCCAGCAATTGGCATTGCTTCTAAAGCAGGATCTTGGCTCCTAAAAACCGTACCTACACTTCACAGTTTGCTCCACTACCCAAACGTCAGAGTTCTGTTTCCATGGAGATGAGTTGTGTCCTGCATATTAGTAGCCTTTTTTTTTGTTCGGCTACAGAGAATGTCAGTCTAGCTAATTTTGGTTGTGGCACTGACTAACCTTGGGAATCTCAAAATTGTAAACCATCAATCATAATTCTCCTGGAAGCCTTCATATTTTAATAGCTCTAAAGGGTGAATACTTGAGCCACGATTTTCCACTTCTGTGCATGGTAAAATATTCATCTATCTAAGGGCAAATGCAAGACTTTATTTGTTGCCAGATTTAAAGTTTTTACTTTGTATAATCCTTGTGATCAGACTTCAGTTGGAGTCAGTGTTACAGAGTGTATTGAGGGTTGGTATTCAACTTTAATATTGTATTGGAATGAAACTTGTTTCATCATTATATAACAAATCTAATTTTTTAAACTGTAGATTTATGTCAGATGAGGGCTAATCATAGAATTTCAACAGTTTAGCTCAGGCGATCCTGCTGTCCCTCTCAGTACTGACCTGTGTATATTTTCTGAGTCAAAACTCACCAGTTGGTAGTTTATAGAGGGCAGGTCATGCTCAATCCTGAGTCAGAAGGAGATACAGTTCACAGTTGCCAGTAATGAAACATTTACAACTAAGCAAATTAAACCATGTTCTCTTTCTTCATAATGTACAGTCCTGTAGTTTTCAAACTCTCCTCTGAGGGGAATACTTTCAAAAGACTGATACACTCTTGCCTCTTGACACCATCACACTCTTACTCGACCTTACTCACAGGAACCTTCTGTTCTAATTTTTAAGACAGCTACACAAGGAAAGGAGTGCTATTATCACAGAACATATTTCTGTATTAGTATACAGCAACAGAAATAATATGTTAAGTCAAAAAATGCAGGAAGTATAGATTTTGCACAGATGGAGATTTGGAGAATTTATGGATGGAGCAGTTGGGGCTGCCATCTCACATCTCTAGGGACCTTGGGTCGATCCTAACCTTAGGGCTGTCTGGGTGGAGTTGACACATGCCCCCTGTTGGTGTTCCAGTTTCAGCTCATATCCCAAAGATGTTAATTGGCTCCTATAAACTACTCCTTGTGTAGGTATGTGACAAAAGAATTAAAAGGGGAGTTGATGGACATGTGAGAAGGAATAAGTCGGGGAGGTACAAAGAAATAAGAGGAGGTGATAAGGGACTGCTGAGAGTATGCTTGAACCCAATGAACCTCCTTCGGTGTCACAGTAAATAGCCACAAGACTTTGGAGGCAGAGTTTGATGGTATGAAGGCTGCTATCAAATTCATATCTAGACTGCTTACAGTCTTTTCTGTCCCTGTACCTCCCCGCATTCTTATGTGTTCTACCAATACTGTAACTTGCCTCACATTGAATTTATTAGATGCAGTGCTTTGCTATCTTTTTCTTTAATTATTGTTAGTGCTGTTGGTGAGAACTGAAGGAGAAATAGTCATTATCATGGTCCCGAAATAGTCCACTACTCTGACAAGCTGGAACCCAGGTACCCTGAGATCTGAGGGAGCAAACTGCTGAACAACTGGGAACACATACTGGTAAAATTGGCAATGAGATGTCAAATGAAGTCTCTGTTTTCAATGGCCCATTTCACTATTGTTTGTGGGGCAATATGATTTGACATTAGCTTTTCTTTTTACAGCATTTGCTTAGCATGCCAAAAGAAGATGAAATCCAGTTTCTAGGCACCTCGGTTTATTTGAGAAATAATCGTCATTAATGCCACCAGGGCTTATCACCAAATGATGACAACATAATGCATCATGTAACATGATTACTGTCAGCACAAATACAGCTGAAGATAAATGGCACTCATCTGCAGCAACGTTGGATCAAAAACACTTGTATTTATATCTAGTATTTAGTTATGCTGAAATATTGCATAAAATTTCACAAGTTACTCTTTAAGGTACATCACTGCAGCTTGGGGCACTAACATGTTATATTTTGTAGTTTGTAAGATCACTTATCCCGTAGGCAGTTCCCCACCTGGCAAGAAACACATGAGAAGGACTCTGCAAAATGCTGCTTCATTCACAGAGAACAAATGGCTGTTGATTATTTTAAGTCTTCCTTTATCCAAGTCCCATTCACTTCCACTTTTAAGTGTTATTGTATTCTTGCGCCCCAAGAACTTGGCTGGAATTCCGCAGATGCCAGCTAGCTATTGATGCCTCATCAACTCTTCACACAAAACCCCAGGGAATACCAAGGGAATTCATTCTTCCTGCAGACTCAATGGGGAGCAATGCACACAGATACATAGTGCAGTCTGAATCCTTGATGCATGTTGTGTCTGAGCAAAGACACCATAGTGAGAATATTGAAGTGGGATTCATAGACAAGGGCAATGCCATCAAGAAAAGATAACACCACCAATAAGTAAGTGATTGGGCCTGCCCATTCTGCATGTTGAATGAATAACTGAGTGGATGCGGGAAATTTGGACATAATTTTATGTTTTATTGCTCTCTGTTAAAGCCAATCAGGCCGTTAATAATGTGAAAATATTTAAGACACAACAATTTTTACCATCGTAGCTTAACAGTGTGACAGGGCTTTTATTTTACTTAAACACAGCTTAAAACAAGAGTTCTTGCCAAAGCTCTCAATGCAATAATTTTGTAGATCACTTTGATTCCTGTACGTTTTGCACTGGGTTGTAAGTGAAAAATATTTTTAAAATTCTGAAGTACGTAAGAGCATAAAAAATAGAAACAGGAGTAGACTGTTCAGCCTCTTGTATCTGCTCTACCATTCAATAAGATCATAGATGATCCTTTACCTCAGTACTACCTGCATGAACTAATTCCATGTCCCGTGTTTCTCGTACATATTATAAATCTACCAACCACTGTCTTGAACGTACTGAACAAATGAGCCTCCACAGCCCTCTTGGGTGGAGAAATCTATAGGTTCATTACAGTCTGGGTGAAGAAATTAAGTAAGAGCTGATTATTATCTGTCAGTGACTACTAGCTGAAAGATACCACACATTAGCAATAGCACCTTTACATCACAGGACATTGAGAGTTCAGCTAAGAAATTGATTAAAAAAGTAAGGTGGTTCTATACATATTGCAAGATATATTATTAGCCTAGAAATCCAATCACTTAGCACTGTTAATTTCAGTGGCATGCAATAGAAATGTACTTTTTCCAATAGTGAAATGAGATATAAGCCATTTCTGGGCTGTTTTGTGTTGTTGCAGCATTTTGACTGGATGCACCCTGACAGGAATCGTGCTTGCATTTTGGATGCATTTTCTGCATGTAATGCAAATCAAATGATGTCATTCCCTGTGCAATGTGTTACCAGGAAAATTAGACCACATTGATCTAAGGAGTGACTTTCATTGGTCATTCCCAGAACAACTATGCTTTCATTGCACAATACTGGACTGGGTCCTTTGAGTCTCCCTGACCAGGCTACCACCCCTCCTCCTGGCCCAATCACCCATCACCCTAACTGCCCATCTGAGTACCCATGGCTGACAACCAACCTTTACCAGACTCTGATATACCAAGTGCAAAGTTTCCCAGTCCTCAGCAGCCTTTCCCATGACTCTCCCATCCACTGAGGCCCCAACCCACTGCTGGCTGAATCAAGGTTGCAACACATGCCTCCAGGCTCCAACACTCCGGTGGTGAAATCAAGGCTGTCCCCAAAGACCCAATCGTGCATTTAACCACCAGCCCTCCCTTTCCCCACATCTGTCCACAGATGGTTTGTTTTCTTTCACATAACCCACAGCATTGGAAGGAAAAAGTGTAGCATTAATTCAGTGATGCCCAAAGTATGGAGCAGAGACTCACAACTTAAACAGCCAAACAATATCCAAAAATTGTGCTTATTACGTTGCACTGCAATTTCTACGCCCTTATACTTGAGTTTTTATTTCCTTTGACCTGAGAGCAGTTATTTTGAAATATAATCCTTGGCAGACAAAACATTTTAGTACATAATGTGACAAAGAAGCTGGAAGAGTGAATACACATCTACTACGATTCACCCAAGCAGAATTGCTGTCTTATTACTGATTTCCCTGATAATCTGTGCCACCATTGACAAAGTTTCAAGGTAGCTGCTGTATGTGGCTGTGTTTTCTGTAAATGGAAGGTGTTCTATACATTGTTGTGAGCAGGTGGTTTGGCATGTCTGTAGTTGTGCCAAGTTCTCATGCTTCGCTCACAATTCATTAATTCCCAATCCAGATTATGTAGTTCATTTGAGTGTAGGGAGTGATCTGATGGCTGGTTAATGTGTGTGTCTTTTCTAGTAGACTGTCTGTTATTAATCTGATGTGCAGCACAAAGTCTGGGAAGGCAGAGGCGATGGTTTTAAGCTCTTCCCCACAACTTCAGTAGTAAATGGTTCCATGGTGAAGGGAGTGCATTCAGATTGGAGGGCTGTGACTAGTGGTGTCCCACAAGGATCAGTTCTGCTTTTCGTGATTTTTATTAATGACTCGGATGAGGGGGTAGAAGGGTGGGTGGGCAAGTTTGCAGACAACACAAAGGTTGGTGGATAGTCTAGAGGATTGTCGAAGATTGCACAGGGACATTGACAGGATGCAGAGCTGGGCTGAGAAGTGGCAGATGGAGTTCAATCCAGAGAAGTGTGAGGTGGTACACTTTGGAAGGACAAATTCCAAGGCAGAGAACAAAGTTAATGGCAGGATTCTGGGTAGTGTGGAGGAGCAGAGGGACCTGGGGTCCATATCCACAGATCTCTGAAAGTTGCCTCACAGGTGGATAGGGTAGTTAAAAAAGCTTATGGGATGTTAGCTTTCATAAATCGAGGGATTGAGTTTAAGAGCTGCAAGGTAATGATGCAGCTCTATAAAACTCTGGTTAGACCACACTTAGAGTACTGTGTCCAGTTCTGGTCACCTCATTATAGCAAGGATGTGGAAGCATTGGAAAGGGTGCAGAGGAGACTTACCAGGATGCTGCCTGGTTTAGAGAGTATGCATTATGAGGAGAGACTAAGGGAGCTAGGGTTTTACTCTTTGGAGAGAAGGAGGATGAGGGGAGACATGATAGAGGTGTACAAAATATTAAGAGGAATAGATAGACTGGACAGCCGGTGCCTCTTTCCCAGGGCACCAATTCTCAATACAAGAGGGCATGGCTTTAAAGTAATGGGTAGGAAGTTCAAGGGAGATGTCGGAGGAAGGTTTTTTTTTACCCAAAAAGTGGTTGGGGCATGGAATGCGCTGCCTGGGGCAGTGGTGGAGGCAGGTACATTGGTCAAATTCAAGAGATTACTAGATAAGCATACGGAGGAATTTAGAATAGAGGGATATGTGGGAGAAAGGGATTAGATAGTCTTAGGCGAGGTTTAAAGGTCGGCACAACATTGTGGGCCGAAGGGCCTGTATTGTGCTGTATTGTTCTATGTTCTATGTTCTATGATTAAACGCAATGACTTAACAAACCATGGAGTAATGCTGAAGAATTGTGGTTAACAAGCAATTCTTTTATCACAGTCGTACAATGAAGATCTATCCTCCAGTTCTCTCTTGAATGTATTACATCACCTGAGTAAATCATTTCTTTGGCATTGGTTTAACTGCATCACTTAATCAAATGAGAAATTTCCATGTGTTTAAGTAGGCTATGCCTTAAAATTCCTTCATCTTCAGCCCTTTATCGCATCCACCTATCACCTCCCAGCTTCTGGTGCTATTTCCGCTCTCCCCTCCCCCTTCTGTCTGTCACCCGTCATCACCTGGGTCCACCTATTGCCTGCTGGCTCTTATTCCACCCCTTCCCTCCACCTTCTTTTATCCTGGCTATCTCCCCTCTATCTTTCAATCTAGATGAAGGGTCTCAACCCGAAACAGCAACTGTCCATTTCCCTCCATAGATGCTGCCTGACTTGCTGAGTTCCTCCAGCTTTTTGTGTGTTGTAATGAATTGGTTGCCCGATTTTCTTGCCATTGTGCGGTCAAAGAAAAAGAAAACTGTTCAGGGGGCAGTGCTAACTCACCATTGTTATGGTTCAGGATTCATTTCACTCCCTTTGTTCTCCATCTGCTTGCATCCAGCTGTGACTTGAGACCAGGATATTTTACTCTCAGGACTTGAGTACCTAATGGCTTTTGCAGAACATTATTTTTCACTGCTCCCCAATCAGAGGATGTCATTTTAAATAAATATTCGAAGCAAATCGTTCAGGTTTAAATTTTGAATGATTGTCATAATGTAGCTTCCAATTCCATCGCCAGACAGATATTTAATTAGTTTATTTTTACATATGTTATCTGAATTTCAAAATTCATTCTATTTTTTCTGTTAAAGATAATATCCATATATTACTTTTACAATATTAAGCAGGCATAAAGATCAGGGTTGTGGGCAAACGATTGTCTGCAGCTCTTTTAAAGGGGACTATCCATTACTTTTATCAGTTTGTATCAACGATCTACAGAAGAGATTAAGAAAATTATTAAGATTAAGATTAATAAATTATTTTTTAAAATTAGAGTGCACAGTATTGAGGTAATATACTGGTATGGATTGGTGATTGACTAATGAATAGAAAACGGGCAGTAGGATTAAATGAACCATTTTTGGGTTGTGTGGATGTGACTCGCTGGGTTCCAGTGTCTCAGTTGTTACCAATCAATAACAATGATTTCAATGATGGAATCAATTGTAATATATCCAGATTTGCTTTTGGTACAAAGTTGGGTGGTAGCATGGCCTGTGAGGAGGTTGCAGAGAAGCTTGAGAGATATAGGTAGGCTGTGGTAGATGGAATATACTGTGGAAAAATGTGACGTCTTTCTCCTTGTTGGAAAAAGAATGAAAAGCAGAGTATTTAAATGTGAGAGATTGAAAGGTGTTGCTGTTCAGAGGGACCTGGATGTCCTTGCACATGAAACACAGTAAGTTAACTTGCAAGTATTGTAAGCTATGAGGAAGATAAGTGGTGTATTAGCATTTATTGCACAAGGATTGAGCACAGGAGAAGAGACAGCATGCTCTGATTATATAGGACTTTACACCTTATTGTATACCTGCAATGCACTTCCCTATAGCTGTGATACTTAACTCTGATTCTGTTATTGTTTTGCCCTGTACTACCTCAATGCACTCTGTACTAACTCAATGTATCTGCACTGTGTAATGAATTGATCTGCACAAACAGTATGCAAGACAAGTTTTTCACCGTACCTCATTACAAGTGACAATAATAAACCAATACCAATACCCCGATGAGACTGCATCTGGAATATTGCGTACAGCTTTAGTCTCCCTTCCTAAGGAAGGATACACATGCAACAGTAGTAGTGCATTGAAGGTTCACCAGATAGATTCCTAGCATTGCATATTTGTTGTAGGAAAAGAGATGAGTCAGACTGGGTCTATACTGTCTTGAATTTAGAAAAATGCAAGGTGATATAGGAAATTCTTACAGAGCTTGACAGTGTAGATGTGGAGTTCATCTTTTCCTTGGCTGGGTTGTCCACGACTTGTGATCACAGTCTCAAAATAAGGGAGTGGCCATTTAGAACAGAGAAGGAATTTCTCTGGAATGCACTTTCTATTACTTCCTTGCTGTCCACTGAAAGGGAAGGAACTCCTTTCAAATTTATGTCTTCAGAAATATATGAACGTTAGAAATTGACATGTGAATATACAAAGACACAACTCTACAAGGGAAGGGCACCATAGCAAACCATTGTGAAATGAATGCAGGAAGTAGACTCAGGTCCTGCCAAAGAGCCCAGGAAATTTAAATTGAGGTAATTAATTACATTTTTTAAATTTTAATATCTGCAGTGGTAACCATAACACTATCAGATTATCATGAAAGAAAAACTGGCTCACAAGTGCACTTCAGAGAAGTTAATATACAATTATAATGTACAGCCTAAATGTGTTTTCAGACCCAGAGCAAAATGCTTGACTGTAACTATGTCGCTATTACAGCGCCAGCGACCCGGGTTCAATTCCAGCCGCTGTCTGTAAGGAGTTTGTACCTTCTCCCCGTGTCTGGGTGGGTTTCCACTGGATACTCCAGTTTCCTCCCACATTCCAAAGACATATGGGTTAGGAAATTGTGGGCATGCTACGTTGGCACCAGTAGTGTGGCACACTTGAGGGCTGCCCCCAGAACACTACGCAAAAGATGCATTTCACTGTACTTTTCGATGTACATGTGAGTAATAAAGATATCTTATATCTTGAATATCTTATATCCTCTGAAACAACCAAGTAAGCCACTCAGTTTTATCAAACCACTGTATTTAAAACCACCAAAAATAAATCCAAACAAACCACTCAGCATGGACTTGGAAAGTGCACTCCCTCCCCAGGCAACCTTGAAGCGAGCAACCTTGTAACAAGCAAGAGCAAAGGAATGGGACTGATGTGATTGCTTTATCTGAACCTGGCATAGACCCAATGGGCTGACTGGCCTCCTTCTGTGCTGTAGCAATTCTATGAATCCATTCTATGATCTGGGGTTTAGTGTGGGAGAACTGTCCCATAGACAGGAGACACAACAATCTAACACATTCACTTTGTCAGAGTCATAACTTTCTGCCCATGTCCACAGACTCCAGCACCCTGGGTATGACCTTTACCATTACAAAAGTGGTGCCACAATAGTATACAGCATAAGAAAATGACCTTGGGAGTCCTCAGCATTAATTCTGGATGCCTTGATGTCTCATGTTGCATAAGGTCAAACACATGCCAGCCATCCTACCTCCACTGATATAGCAGAATTCGTCCATGTGGAACAACACTTGGAAAATGCATATATCGAAGCAAAGGCTTAGAAAGAACTCTTAGTGCACAAGTGGTATGGAACTCCAATGTTCACAACTGAGAGTCCCACGGTAACACCACCATTGTTTGAGCTAGCCAAGAATGGGTCTACAACTAGTTAAGAGAATCAGAAGGAAGAATAAATCTATTTGACTTCTCTACCTGTGTTGGATGGGTCTGCTCAAGATAGTATGGCTTCGAGTAATCACCACATAGTCCTGTGGCAACCAAGTCCCATTTTCACACTGAAGAACACCCACACTCTCATTGCAATGTGTGGTACTATCATTATGTTCAAAACTGGGCCTCTGTGAGAAAGATAGAGGCCCAGTTTTGAACATAATGATAGTACCACACAATGCAAATGTTGAAAGTCTGAAGCAACACACAAAGGCACTGGAGGAACTCAGCAGGTCAGGCAGCATCTATGGAGGGAAAAGGACATTCAATGTTTCAGTTTGAGATCCTTCATCTGGACCAGAAAGAAAGAGGGGAGATAGCTAGTATAAAAAGGAGGAGGGAAGGAGTGGAGCAAGAGCTGGTAGGTGATAGGTGGATCCAGATGAGGGGGATGATAGGCAGATGAGGGAGGGAGGAGAGGACACACTGAGGATCCACTGTATCTGTGATCCTGGCATGTCCAGGGAAGGTACCAGCCCAGCTTCAGAGAGGAGAGTAGAAGGATATACCAGAGCAGCAAAAGGTGTACCTAAAAATAAGGTTCCAATGTGCCAAAGGAATGACACAATACTTCATAAAGGCTAAGCCTTCTTCAGCCAGAAGACCCTCCACCAGGGTAACCACCATTACAGAGGTTAATCTTCAGTTAATTTGATTCACTTCACATGACTTTGGGAAATGGCTGACACTACTGGATACAGCAAGGGCTATAGGTCCAGACAACATCTCAGCTGAAGACTTGTGCTCCAAAACATGTGTCTTTAGCCAAGATCTCCAGTCCAGTTACAACATTACCACCTCACTGACAATATGAATAATTATCCAGGAACATCGTCTCCCCAAAGATCAGGACAAATCCAATCTGCCTAATTATTGTCATATCAGTCAGCTCTCAATTTTCTGCAAAGTGATGGAAGATGTCATCAACGGTGTTGACAAGTGGCACTTGCTCATCAAGACCTTTTTCTCAAGTGCTTAGTTCGGGTTTCACCAAAACCATTTAGTTCCAGATTTCATCACAGGTCTAGACAAAGGAGATAGATTCTGGAGGTGGTAAAATCCTTGGTAAAACTGTAGTCAATGGCCATCAGTGGTGAAATATTCCAATGATTGGAGTCTTACCTTATGCCAAATGATAGAGTTGTAGTTCGAGGGGGATATCTTTGCAGGAGTTCCTCAGGGCAGTGAACCAGGTCCAACCATCAATGTTGCTTCATTAACGATCCTTCCAGCATGTCAGAAGTGGAGATGTTTGCTGACAATTGCACAATATTCAATTCGACTGACAATTCCGCTGCTGATGTCTGCATGGAGAAAAACCTAGACAACATTCGGGCATGGGCTGATAAATTTCAAGTAACATTTTTGCCACACATGTGCTAGACGGAAGAGGGTCTTACTAACTAACTCTGACATTCAATGGCATTACCACTGCTGAGTTCCTCACCATCGTTATCCTGGGAGGGTAACCATTGACTGGAAATTTATCTGAATCAGCCTCTTAAGTACTTTGGCTACTGAATCAGCTACATAAATATTGTGACTATGGGAGCAGGTGGGAGGCTGGGTTTCATGCAGTGAATGATTCACTTCCTAACTCCCAACTGCCTTTCCACAACCTACACAGCATGTCAGCATAATGGATACTCTGCACCTCCCTGGATGAGAGCATCTCCAAACCATTCAAGAAGCTCGACAGCATCCAGAGCAAAGCAGCCTGCTTTATTGGCATCTGACTGCCCTGGGATGTGCCTTCACCAGACGTACAACAGCTCTACAATTTAGCTCATCACCTCCTTCTCAAGGACAAGGAGGAATAACCAATAAAATCTGGGCTTGGCAGGAATACCCACATCCTGTAAATGAGTAAACAAAAATCTATAATTGTCACTGTTACGCACAGAAAGAAATAAGCTGCAGCAAACAATGTAAATCATATAATGTCCACAAGGAATTAAATAAACACTGGAATGACATTGCAGTAGCCCTACTGAGTGGCTTGCAATCACAGATATGATGACATTTACCAATGAAGGTGAATGAAGGTTATTTCAGGTGATCAACTGAGACCAGAAATGGACGTGACTGACAGAATGAGACAGATGGCCCAAACTGGGGAAAAGACTAGTACAGATGATAGGGGCTGAATGGTCTGCTACAGTGCTGCAAATGTTATTAAAAAATGAGATTTCCTTACTAGTCAGTTTAGATGTAATGCTTTCAGAACTACAGCTGCATACAGTTCTTCCACACTCATTGACTGTAAGTTTCCTTCCAGCTCTTTCCCTCTCTGACTCCCAGACATCACAATCACAAACAACATTTTTCTCAGTGTTGACCATGGTAGAAAAAGTTTAAGTTGCTTCAGAACATTTTTTGTCACAGCCTTCTCTGAGAAAGACACATACAGAAAAGTACTGCAGTCTTCGCTAATGTCATGGAACTAATCCACCATTTAAATAAAATGTGATAAATAATAGAAATTAATAGTTAGCAACCAGTTGGAGTTTGTGTTTGCATGGTTCATGGAGTATGCTTAAACAGAATGCTTTAAGATACATTTGAAAATACTGTTGATCTTGATAGTTATTATATGCATTTGCTTAAATAATTAAGATGTTGTATCTTTGATTTAATTAGGCTCTTCACTCATAAAATATTCTCTTCAGTCTGTTTCTTTCGGGAGGAGCCCTACATGATTTGAAAAGTCTATCTTCAGTAAATTCTGCTGCTTGCGCTCTATTTGATGCAGCTCCAGCGATGATGTAATTTTACGTGTTTTATACATCCCTATATTCATGCTGCCTTTGAAATTAAGGTGAGCTGGAAGCAAACATGTAAATACAGTCACAGTTCCCACAATGCAGCAGAAATAGCGGAATTAGCAGAAAGGCAAGGACACTCCTTACCTTTTTATTCAATGGCAAATTGCTTAAAGCAGAATCACAGTATTTGCTACCTAAGATCAGTTTCTCTAAAAATTTAAAGTCATTTATTTCATTTTCAACAGTTAATATCTTTGCTCCATCGATCACACACAATTCAATTTAACAGGTGAACAAATTGCGTGTCCAAGTCTGTAATGGTGTTAATTATATGTAACAAGAGTGGTGTGAGCTGGCTGACCTATTAGTTTTTATTTCCCTCCTTGTGACAAAACTGGTACTCACCTCTCCTGAGCACATGAAGAAGATCAGCAGAAATTCATGAAATATTACTGTTCTTACCATCCAAAATCCCAATCAACAAATCTAGATACTTAGAGAAATGTCTCTCAATGAAATTGCATTCAGTTAGCTTATGTACCTAACAGTGTTTTTTTACCAAATTCACCTCTGGGAAACATAATAAGAAGCAATGACATTTCTTGTCAGCTATTTGAGGAAACAATTAAGGGAAAAAAATCAATTTGCAGAGTATCCAATGAAACATTACTAGGATGATTGCCAGTCTGAGTTCAAACACGTCTTTAATTGATTAAATCACCCATGATTGAGAGATGTGCTTCTTCTTTTGCCCTTGCCAAGCTAAAATTAATTTGAAGAAGATAACTGCTCAATGTTTGAGCTCTCCCTTGAGATGTACAGTATCCAGAGATGGGTAGAGGTGATTTTCAAGTTTGACCTGAAAGTGCTTTGAAGCCTCTAGAGCTATGGCACTGGATATACACTACTGCTGGTAACACACTTGAGCCATTTGGAGATCTGGGCCTCATCAGCATGCTGCTAGCTTTGGGAAGGGTCAACTTCTCTTTGGGACCAGGGATTGGAGTGTGGGGTGGGGTGGGAGGAAATTGCTGAAAGGCCAGAAATAGGCAGGGGTGTTTCAACACCCTGAGTCAATGAAAAGAAAAGACTTCAAATGCCACAATGGTCTCACAACTCCTGTGACTCGGATTCAATCCTGATCTCTGTTGCTGTCTGTACAGAGTTTGCACATTCTCCCTGTGACTGTGTATCCCAAAGACATGCGGGTTAGTAGATTAACCATCCACTATAAATTACCAGGAGAATTTGTGTGAGAGAATGGTAGAAACAGAGGGGATTTGATGGGGATGTGGGGAGACTAAAATGAATTATCATAAGATTGGTGTAATTGCAAGTTTGATGATCGGCAAGCCATAGGGCCAGTTTCCATGCTACTGATCCTATAACTCTATTACTCTAATTCAGCCTGCAAATGATAATGCAGCTCCTTGTTAGAGGATCTCAAATTACATTTTTAAGCAGCCCTCACCCTGCACATCTGTTTAGGTTGACATGTTGTATGTGCAACTGTAGAATTGCCTAAAAAAATTCAAGTTTAAGGCAAAAAGAAAAGGCCAGCTATTGAGAATTGCCCATCACTTTAAGGAACTGCTTGTTACAGAAAGAAAAATCTAACTCAAATAACATCAATCATGAGCTTGACAATAAAGGCTTGTGTGCGATGTCCACAAGGTAAAATAGTACAACATAGTGTCATCAAAAAATGAGGACTTTGAAATAGATGCTGATTGATGCCTGAATGTGACTGATAAGTGAGATGAGAGAAGGGGAAACAATGTCAAACCAAGCCTAAAATAGCTAGGCAGAAAATGAAAGAACAAAGGGCCTTGTTTGGCAGGGTCAAACCTTTTATGGCACTTCTAAATCAATGTCACAGTCCATTGGTGATGGAGCTGGAAAAAGGCAATTTGTTCACAAGGAGAAGGCTAAGAACAACACAAAAGACTTCCGGTTAAAATTAACCAAATTGGGAATTCAGAATCATCACTAAACAGGCTGACCTTAAAGCTACACTATAATTTAAATAACCATGATATTCAAGATTGGTGAAGCACTGATCTATTTCCATCTCTAGATGAATGACTAATGATATTATCTACATCTTCCTTTGCAATGGTGTCTAAACAGAACATCTTATTGCAAGGTATAACTCCATTCCATTATGATTTCACCAAAACTCATTTAAATATTTATCTTCACGTTCTTTATTAATGCTCATTCTCCATTTTGCATCTAATCACATGAAAGTTTATGAAATTATTGTCATTGGATTATTGAATATCAGTCTGAAGCTATTTGTTCTCTTTAAACAAAAGGTAGGCTTGCATTGGAAAGTAGGGAAAGATAATAGAAAAGTAAGTTGTGAAGAGGACATAAGGAAACTACAAAAGAATATGTGATTTTGAGTGGATAAAGTTGTGGTAAATGGAGTACTTTATGAGAAAACATGAAATTGTTAATTTTGGCAGGAAAAATGAAAAAGTAGTATATTACCTAAATTGCGAGAGATTGCAGAGCTCTGAGATGCAGAGGGATCAGGATGTCCTAGTGCATGATTCACAAGAAGTTAGTGTGCAGGTACAGCAAGTAATTAAGAAAGCTAACAGAATTTTATCATTTATTGCTCAGAGAATTGAATTAATAGCAGGGAGATTATGCTGCAGTTAGATAGGGCATTGGTGAGACCATATCTGTGGTAACCTGTACAGTATTGATCTCTTTCTTTAAGGAAGGATATTCATGGATGCATTGTCTTCTGTGGAAAAGATAAGCAGGCCCAGGTGGTATATGCTGGAATTGAGAAGAATGAGAGAGGACTTGACTGAAACCCATAAGATCCTGAAGGTTCTTGACAGGAAAATGTGGGGAACAGATTTCTTCTGAGAGTCATAGTCACAGAGCTGTACAGCACCGAAATGGGCCCTTCAGCCCACCAAATCCATGCTGACCTTTTTGTCCATCTACACTAATCTTATTTGGCCACATTAGAACCACATCCTAATATGCCTTGCTTATTTAAGTGTCTGTCTAAATGTCCATTATACATTGTAATTGTATCTGATGTCACCACTTTCTCTGGCAGCGCACTCTCCACTCTCTGTGTAAAATTCTAACCCCTCAGATCCCCTTTAATACTCCTTCATCTCACCTTAAACCTATGCCCTCTTGTTTGTTCTTGCGGGAGAATGTAGAACTGGGGATCAATGTTCAAAATAGGGGTCCGCCCACTTTGGACAGAGACGAGATGATATCTTTTTTTTCAGAGGGTCATGGGCTCTCTTTCTCAAAGGCCAGTGGAAGCACAGTCTCCAAATATCTTTAAGGCAGAGGTAGAAAGCCAGTTGATAAGCAAAGGGGCAAAAGGCCACCGGAGGTGAACAGCAATGTCAAACTGAGGCTACAGTTAGGTGGGCCATGAAGTTAACAAATGGCAGAGCAGGTCTGAGGTGCCAAGTGGTGCTAAGGCCTGTTCCTGCACCTAACGTGTATGTTTGTATCTATGGTAGAAAAGGAGTTTCAGTTCATGCTCTTTATATCAACCCCATCTGACAAACTACAGTATCCAGCCATCTCTTAGATGAGCATAGGTTTTGAGAGGTGCAGTGGACAGTTGGTTTTGGCCATAATCCAGTTGCTCATCATCCTCTATACAAAGAAAATACTTTCAAGTATTCAACTCTGATTCTGTTCAATGTCCTATGTCCCCAGCACGTCTAACTTAATTTTCTCTTGTTAAGTAGTCATTTTCCACAGATCTTCTTACTGACACCAAAATCATTGGTTTTCCTATATCCTGTCAATGATTTCTACAAAAATAATCATGCAATCCAACATAATATTGAAAAATGCTGATGCAATTTTGTTTCTTAATCCTTTCTCAGCCATACTTCATCACTCACTCTTTGTGGACAAGTCTAATGACTTTTTTGGAAATGTGACCTTTTAGTTTCTGAAGAAAGGTGGATATTGGACTTAAATATGTTGAGTAAATTATCACAATATAAGATGCATATTTCCTGCTGAGCTTGCTGGTATAAGTCCAGTATATGAAACATTAATTGTTTATATGCTCTCCTGTTTTCAATGCCCTCACTAAGTTCCTGGTGCATTGGCAAAAGAAGTTGGGAGCAGGCAGAACTTCCCTCTTCCAATTTGACCAGGTGTTATCAACATCTACAACACTGAGATGGGGTGATTTGCATCAAAAGGATAGGTGCCCTTTGCCCTCTGGTAATATGCTCAGCAAGGGCATTAGGATTTCAGAAGACTATTGTAGTGTCTGTTTTGGGAAGAAGGGTAAGATGATCCAGATAAAATGGTCAACTCAGTTACTTGCTGCCTTTATCTCTGGGAGTGACTGTTGTTAGAAATTCCAACCCCATCCTTCCCCAGATGGTCTGGGTGCCTACCTGGATTTTGGTCTTCTCCAGGAAATTACATGGCTCCAACTGAGCAAAAGTAATTTTAAAGTTATACGTTAAGCATCAAAACTATAAGGCTAGTGGACGATTTGATCTTCATTTTTCCATCAATTTGTGCATCGCTATACATATCCACATACAAGATTGGACAATTCAGGAGATACCAAATCTTTACCCCACCTAGTCTTCACTTGATGCAAAATTTGATCCCCACATATATTGTTGAAGTCAATTTTACCGTGATGGTTTTCATCTCACATTTATTGGGCATGTCAATAACTTTAAATCCCATTTAAATTAATTATCAGAGAAGAATTAAATGGGATAAGAACATAACATAAGAGATAGAAGCAGGAATAGGCCATTCAGCCCCTCAAGCCTGCTCCAACATTCATTAAGATCATGACTGATCTTTTATCTTAGCACCATCTTCCTGCACTAACCCCATATACCTTGCTTCCCTTAATATCTAAAGTCACGGATATACTCAGTGACTGAGCCTCCATAACATTCCTGGGTAGAGAATTCCAAAGATTTATCATTCTCTGCATGAATAAAATTCTTCTCCTCTTTGTCCTGAATGGCCATATCCTTATTTTGAGACCCTCCCCTAGTTTCATTCAGGGGGCATATCAACCCTACATCTGCCCTGTCAAGCCCCATAATGATTTTACTCATTTCAGTGAGATCAGGACTGATTTGTTTCATCTCTCCTCATACGACAAACCTGTCAGGAATCAACCTGTTGAACCTTTGTTGCATTCCTCCTATCACAAGTATATCCTTCATTAGACACTGGAAAAGTAGATAATAATCCAACTGCAGTCTCATCAGTGTCCTGTATAAATTGAGTTAGACGTCTCTACTTTTACATTCTTGTAAATGCCAGATTTTTATCAATTAAAATAATCTTAATGACATTAGAAAGATATTCTCTTCTGCAAGCTTTACTGCAACTGCATCTCTCATTGATAGTCAAAACATGTAATTTGTATGATAAACTGTATGTTTATATTACTAATGTAATATAATACATCATCAGTTTCATTGTTCACTTGTACCATTCTCTTTCTGAATGCAATATATTTGCATTTCATAGAGCATTTGCAATAGACACTAAGGGAACAATAATCTTAGCAGCATTTTGGCACAATCACTCCCTGTATGAAGGTATTTACAGCAATAGGCCCCAATAGATCAACTGAAGAAAAGGGGAAATGTGCAGGAGATAATTCACTCACTATAAAGTATAGAATCAATCAACTTCATGTTTCTATTCTGTTTAAGAAACCAGACAGGAGATCAGAAACAAGATAAGAAGTGATCCCTGAACACAGAAATGTTATGCAATGTAAACCACTTAACTAAAAAATAATGTAGGTGAGTAAATGTAGTTCACTTTATAGCATGCAGGAGAATGCCGCTCATTTGTTGTTTCAGACAGTCAGCACAGACATAATAGGCCCAATGCCTTCTTCTGTGACACATAACTCTGATAAATTCACCCTTAACATGCAAATGGGATTTTAACTAAGTTCTCACACTTGCTATCAGTAAGGTAAATAAGTGAGCTGCAGTTTCAGTGAAGAGTCAGCAAGAAAGTGGTTTCAAACAGCTTCAGCTTATTTCACACAAGACAGCAGCAGTGCTGAGAGTCAGAATTAAGTTCTGTTCATACCAATAAGTATGACACTTTCAACAAGATAAACCTGTAATTTTAGCAGCAACCCCTTTATTCTAAAACATAAGACATTTAATTTAGCGTTAAAACTGCAGGCATTGCTATATACAGTTAGTTTTCAGTGTGGTCCTGTAATTTACTGAAGATTGCAAACTTGCATGTAAACAGCAGTAAATATGTAGATTAGTTAACCTTCTTGTAGAGACAGAATAGAAGCTCTGGTTTCCAGATGGGGTGGCAGTTGATTTTTGTGTCGAGTCAGTACTGACAGCAGGGTGCCTGAAGATAAATATGTACATTATGGTTTGTGAAGATGCAATGAATCAAGATGAAGAGGTGAACATGCTTTTTAGTAACAAGGCTCCACACAATTACCCAATCCAAGAAATCAAAGATCCTTACTAAACAAAAGGGTATCTTTAATACTTGTACTGCAATGTGCAGAAAATAAGGAATCAGCAGGGGATGAGGGTAAAACCTACTACTTTACAGCAATATCTTGAGTGATCAGGAAGGAGCCACTACCTAAGCTATAGCACTGACAAAAAACAATTAAAGTCAAACCCAAGATTGCTGTGAGTTTTGGGGGATTTTTCATGCTGCAGCATGATTTGCTTCGTGAGTAATTGCTAGGCAAAGTAATCCAATGGTGCAACCTACTTTCCAAATAAAGTCTACACCAAATACTGACCAGGCCTAAGTTTGCTTCATTTCTTTGTTTCTGAAACACAGCTCAGATGATATCAGGCATTTCTAGAGTGGAACCAACTGGTAGCAATAACAAAAGCATGGATGAAAGAAAACCATTAATTAAGAAACACCAGGGCTTGACATGTGTTGTCATGGAATGTTTGAAGAAATTAATAAGGTTTCAGGAATAATGGCTGAAGAACTCAGCTTTGTACACCAGTAGTTTGGATATCACAGGCATCAAAATTGTTTCAATATTGGAGACCTACTGTATATGCATTTTTGTAGTGCAAGTCACACCAGTCACCATATTATGATGGATGAGTGATGTTCTAATGCATCAAAAGTGTACAGAATAGGCAAATCATGAGATCAATCATTGATACCACACATATCACTGATTTGATCAAGGTCTGCTAACTTGGATCCTAATAATATGATTAGCACCCAGTGCTAAGCAGTACAGTGAGAATTCAGTCTCTAGCAACAGGAAGCACCTTTTGCAGCCAATCCCTGGCACCCCACACCCCACATTTAATGGAATAATTAATTATTTTCAGAATAATTAATTATTTTTAGAGTAGTGGTTGGAGTAAGATACAAGTGAGTCCTGTTACAAACAGGGACAAATGTAGCAGAAGTAAGGATCGTGTGTACTGGCTTCAAGGTTTATATATTGGAATCATATAATGGGTTATCTGGTTACCAACTCCCCATGAGAGCAATGTAATAATTCAGTGAGAGAGGATAGAAAGAGCAGCTGCATTGCTCAAGCACCAATGGGGAGAAGGTGTCCAGTACTCCTACACACATATAGCACAGACAAGCATAGATACATTTCTCTCCCAAATGAAGTTACTATAGTCTACCAAGACTTTAGAATGCCTTCTTTAACCCTTCAGGTTTTTCATACTGGTTTCAGTTTTATTTCAACTTAATACAGGTATGAATTACTTCTATAACTTTAAAAATATCCTTTTAAAACGTCCCTTCTTAGTCTATACGCTCTCCTCTAAAAATGTCCTGTTGTTTTAAAGTTTCATTAAGTACTTCGAAAATACTTTCTCCGAAACGTAGCTTTATAATACATTTTCCTTTATGTTCCTTCTCCATCTGCACCCAAGATTGGCCCCAAAACACTCCTCGCCTGCATCTACCTCAGTGACAAGAGTAAACCCCAAAGATAAGAATTACTAAACAGAGTGCACTGTGGTACATCACAGAACCATAAAAAGCAGTGCTATCCAATCTGGTTTATGTAGATGTGAAGCTTTCATTCTTAATTCAACCAAGCTGCTGTACTGGGAATAAAGATTAAAATATTACCAAGGCACTGGGAAATTAATTCAAAGAGCCTCAACAATAGAGAGTCTAATTGAAACAGTATTAGAGAGCCTATGGGCACCTTGTGAACACATAAATCCCAGAAAGTAAGTACAGCCAATAGGACATTTATCAACTTGGCCTTGCTTGCACCAGAAATAACAATTCAAAACTCTTATGGTTATATTGCAATAATAACATTTTGAAATTGTACTTCATAAGAACTGTTACCTAGAAATTTGACTTCACCTTTCTTGATGTGCTAAAATGTTGTGTGTAACAATAGCACCAAATTGGCTCCCCCTCCAAAAAAAAAGCAAAATTACCTCTAAACAAGTGTTTACCTGCATTTTTGTAGTTTCCACCCAAAAAGTTGTGTTAAATTCTGATCTGTGAAGGTCCATTCGGGAATGCTCCTGTCTTAATGCAGCTGCCACACTTTGCTGCATAGCAATCAGAGAAGGGTGTCAACCCTTATAGACACCCGCCCCATGGCAGACAGACAGCAGCAACATTATGGTTGCAATGGAGGAGACAGAGCATGGAGAGAACTCCAAGGTTCTCTGAGGGAAACAAGGAGACACTGAAGTGTTGGTAAATTCTAGGAGGGGGAAACACACACAATCATATAACACATTCATGCAATGACAAAGGCATGGACACACATATATACAAACACACACACGGACTCACACACACTCCCACATGCCACACATAAATTAGATCTATGCACAAATATTAAAATGTTACTTGTTTCATTTTCTGCATTGAGACAGGAATTGCCAGTAATAACAGGGATACCACCTGGATGGGCATGTTCCTCTCATGTACAGTGCCTCTTCAGTCGAGAGAAGATTCTCCTCCTAGGTGAAGGCAGCTCTGAGGAACCAATTAAATAAATTCCTCCAAGAAGCACACTTTACTACTTTGAGCACAATCTAAGCACTTTGGGAGGCATGTGGGCAGTGTCACGTGAGCTCTGATACTGGCTTGCAAGGTGTCATGTTGTAGAACAAATGGACCTAGGAGTGTAGAACACAATAGGTTCTGCTGCCTATTCTCTTGTTACTGTCAAGAGACAGATATTTTTTGAACTTGAGAGCCCCAATTTATGTTGGAGAAGTTTTGAACACGTGTTGCACAATGACTGACATCATTAGGTGTGTGTCTGGCACTGGTAACATCGATTCTGGCCAGAAGTCCAGCTTCACAGTGAGCAGCTTCGCCCAGGAATACTCGCCCATACAATTGACTCCAGGTCACATTGATTTTGGACTCCTTGGTGCTGAAAACACCAGCAGCAACCCATTCAACTTCCAGGCATTTATTTTCTCATCCTTCGGCCAAATTCCAGAGGAGGATTGAGAGAAGCTCAGCTCTTCTGCAAGAAGGAGCCTGTGGATGATATGCCGCATTCCTTCATCACACATCTGATGTAACGAGGTCATTCTATGCTGAACAAGTGTGAGTACGCTGGCCTCCACCATCCTCGTCCCTCCCCTCCACCCTGAAATGTTCAGCTTTTCTGTCTAAATTTAGCCTGTTCCTCTTCCTAGCTCACAAAGTAAAGAGTGGACTTCACTGGATTTCAGAGATATTGGTGGAGTTTGCCTTGGCAAATGTCAAAAATTGTTCTGCCTGCCTCATGCACATAAGGTTCCCTTCTGCTAACCAGGCAAACTCCAAAATCACAATTTAAAGTTTTTTTGTTCAAATAAAATTCAGCCACTCGTGATTTTTGCCCAGGGCACTTTTGAGCTGTGATAGCCTAGGAAAACATCTCTGCTGTGACATTTTATATACACACACATGCAAATATAATGGGAGGCAAAAAAAATAACAAACATACAGTCTGGGAAATATTCTCACAAGATCAGTACATTGTGCATAATGTGACATGACTGAATATTGAATAAATTGATTGATGAGAAGAAAATGTCTGTGAACACAGATACAGCGCTATCCACTCAACAAATGTCAGGTTACAAGATAGTGTTGTGTTAATAATTAACTCGCCATCACTGTTTCAGGGAGATAAATGATATCAATACAACAGTTTCCTAATTCTCATCTATGAGGTTTTTCCTGAAGCTAATACTGTTGTTCATTTGATGAGCATTTATCTCAGAATACCAGAATTATGTCAATACTTTAAAAATCTGAAAGCTTTCTTGTTCATGTAACACATTCTGCCATTTTGTGAAGACCTTTATTTCTATTATGCAGGTGTTCAGGCCAATGAATTATACAGGCCACCAGTGATTTGGGAATTCATGATAGGTTATTAAACTTTAACGCTTGAATTACAGGCTACAGATTTTGTTTTTATTGTGCTCAGTGCAAGGAAAGGTGAAATTATATTGACTACACTAGGGACCTTTATAAAATACAAAACCGCAATAAAAGCATTCCCTGTCAAAATGTCTTTTCTGAAGCAAAATGGCTTCTTGAACATCTTTGCCAAATATGTTAAATTTTCAATAAATGCCAAATAAATGAAAGTAGAAACTTAAAATCACTAGGAGTCTTTTTTAAAGAGGAAAGACTATAGATAATAAAAAGGGAAATACCGAATGAATAAACCTCTCCAGTGGACAGGGAAACTTGGATTAAGGATCTCATGGGAATCCCTCCTCCGCTTACAGGTTATGACTCAGTGCTCCTGACTGCATTAGCAGCTTTCACAAAGGAACTGCTGGTGCTTTATTATGCATGCTTGATATATTTAAATGAGGGCACTGGTAGCAGCCTTTAATTTTCACATTCTCAGGCAGAACTCCCAGCCAGCTTCAATTCCACCATTAAAAGCAAGGTTTTAATTTCCAAATTATCCAAACATGGGCTTTTAATGTGTTAGCAATGAAATATCTTAGAAGGACTGTCAGGAAGGTTCCGCCAACCGTATCTAGATGTTCTGACACATCTTCCTTGTGATGATTGAGGACAATTGATCTTACAGGCACAGATGCAGTTTCAGACCTATGCTGTCTGCTATTAGAGTGCTGAAGACAACTGGAGGAGGATGGTTAAGGTCACCCCTTCATTCAATTGTAATGCCTCTGCTTCCTTCCAGGCTAATTAAATGGCACCTGCAGTATCAACTAATTTGCTCTTCACAGATATAGCAGACAAATGGCTGATGCATTCTTCAACATGTCCCATGTTAAAAAAACAACAAAATGTCCAAACAACCAACTTTTTACTAGCGCTATGTTCTGTAATGGCAATGGGTCATCCCAAAGTACAAAAGTAGCAAAGGTCCCCAGACAAATGACAGCACCTATGTGACCCTTGAAGTCAAAACATGAAACTTAATGGAAAGCAATGTTGTTACCTTTTACCCTGATTACTGACACCATTGAAGCAGAATTCAGATACATGAATCCTGCATGGATAATAGCTCACCAATGGCAACTCGAAAATGAGGAGGGAGCAAAGAAGTCTTTGCTATCACGAAGAGTCTATTCAGGACATCAAAAGTGAATACATCTTCTTGCAGAGTACACTTGTAAAGGGTATAAAATCAGAAATAATTAACAACACAGAGCATTCAGCATGACCCTTCTCCCCTTTTTTATTTAACCCCATAAAGATATCCTTCTACTTCTTTCTCTCTCACATGCTTACATCAAATCCCTGCTCCATGGTCAACTGCCCTTGGTGCTAATAGGCTTAATGTGTGTCACTGCTTTCACTGTGTGGAAACCAAGATCCCTCTGTTCCTCTAACCCAGGTGCATGTTTATTTTCCAGGCAGTGTGTGGCCTCTTCATTCTTCTTACCAAAGGACTTAACAGTTTTTTATGTTCACTTTCCTATCATAGACCCACTCTGACAAGTTATTCATTACATTCTGTATTTTGTCGCTCTAGGTTAACAACTTCATCCAGCTGAGTGCCATCCACCTGCTTTGAAGCTGTTCCTCCAAATCCTAATTTTTGCCACCTTCAAAGAGATACCACCCCCACCTTCCCCTCTCCTCCCCTTTCTGCATTTCGTGACTCTGTGACTCCCTGGCCCACTCTGTCCCTGTTCGGGCATTGTAATTTTTTTCTAGGGCAGACACGGTAGTGTAGTGGTTAGCGTAACGCTACTACAGCACCAGCGACCCAAGTTCAATTCTGGCCGCTGTCTGTAAGGAGTTTGCACGTACTCCCCATGTCTGCGTGGGTTTCGTCCGGGTGCTCCGGTTTCCTGCCACATTCCAAAGGTGTACGGGTTAGGAGGTTGTGGGCATGCTATGTTGGCGCCGGAAGCGTGGTGACACTTGCGAGCTGCCCCTAGAACACTCTGCACAAAGGATGCATTTCACTGTGTGTTTCGATGTACATGTAACTAATAAAGATCTTATCTTCCATTCCCACCAGCCACTCCCCTTCTTACAGCACTTTTCCTTACAACCACAGGCAATGCAACACTTGTCCTTTCACCTCTTCCCTTCCCACCATCCATGGACCCAAAGAGTCTTTCGATTCACTTGCATGTCTTCCAGTCCAGTGGATTGCATGCAGTGTTCACGATATATTGGACAATCCTCTACTTTGGAGAAAACCAATGCAGATAGAGTGCTTTGTAGAACATCTGCATTCAGTCCACAGTGAGGTTCAACGCAAACTTGAGGAACAGCATCTCATCTTCTGTCTGTGCACATTGCAGCCTTCTGGACTGAATACTGAATTCTACAACTTTGGGTAACTTGATTTCTCGGTCTGCATCAGTCATCCATCTGTAATATTAGTTCAGGTTGTTTTTTTCTCTCTCTGAGAATGGAGGACACGCCCAGCCTGACCTGCTGAGCTTTTCCTGCTGCTCTGCATTTTGCAATTACTACATTTTTTTTGTCTAGGTTATTTTGTCTATGTTCTCACCCTCTAACTGCTTCCTTTCACTCATTGACCAGATAACTTGTTTACCCCATGGTCACCCTGGTTTTACACTATCAGTGACAAACCCCTACCCACCCTCCCTGCAGCTTTACAAGCTTCTATTGTCTCCTTTTCAGTTCTGAAGAGGGTCTCTGACCTGAAACATTGACTGTTTCTCTTCCCACAGATGCAGTCTGACCCTGCTGAGTGTTTCTACCATTTTCTGTCCTTGTTTTAGATTTCCAGCATCTGCAGTTTGTTTTTTGACTTTCACTTACTGAAGACCTGTTCCGTAAATGCAAAGATACCTTATCCAACTCTATATGTTACTCTTTTAAGGAATTCATTAAGATTGGTCACGCATTGCTTTTCTCTTGGAATCTATGTTGACATATTATAGTTTCAAGATTTAGGTATTTTTCTTTAACATTTTTGAGAAAGGATGTTGTTACTTTTCCTGTCACCACTGTTGTGCTTGGACTCTTTTATTGCCTAAAATATACTATAAAATTTACTGTCCAGCCCTAATCACATTTTAATAAACATATATAATACCATAGAACCATAGAACCATACAGCACAAAACAGGCCTTCGGCCCACCATGTTGTGCCGTCCATCAAACCACCCTCACACTACCTAACCCTTTCCTCCTGCATATCCCTCTATCTCACATTCCTCCATATGTCTATCCAACAAGCTCTTAAACCTGTCCAATGTATCTGCCTCCACCACCACCCCAGGCAGTGCATTCCATGCACCAACCACTCTGGGTGAAAAATCTCCCCCGTCATCTCCCCTGAACCTCCCACCCATGACCTTAAAGATCCTTCTGTTATTTTTTCCCATATAGCTTCTAAAATATATGGAAGCAATCTATCTAGTCAGGAGGTGTCATCCTCTCCCAGTTTCATCAATTTATCGGGTATCTCTTTCCTTTCTAGTATAAAACTCTTTAATCCTTTTTGTTCTCCTTTTCTAATATCATGCCCATCATTTAATCTACGTAACAGATACAAAAGCCTTATAGGGCGGCATCAAAGTAAACAAAGAGGAAATGATTGGGTAATTCCCTTGTCAATCAAACTTGTTGACTATATTGTAATATTGCATGAAGGGGTAATTATGATGCTATTAGGCAGGAACTTGGGAGCGTAAATTGGGAACAGATGTTCTTGGGGAAGTGCACAATGGAAATGTGGAGGTTGTTTTGGGAGTACTTGCATGGGGTTCTGGATAGGTTTCTCCCCTTGAGGCAGGATAAGGATGGTAGAGTGAAGGAACCGTGGTTGACAAGAGACGTAGAATATCTTGTCAAGAGGAATAAAGAAGCTTACCTAAGGTTTAGAAAGCAGGGATCAGAGAGGGGACTGGAGAGTTACAAGGTAGACAGGATGGAGCTTAACAATGGATTTAGGAGAGCTGGAAGGGGTCATGAGAAGGCCTTGATGAGTAGGATTAAGAAAAACCCCAAGTCATTCTACTCGTATATGAAGAACAGGAGGATGACTGGAATGAATGTAGGACCAATTAGGGATAGAGAAGGAAACGTGCCTGGAGTCGTAGGGGAGGTCCTTAGTGAATACTTTGCTTCAGTATTCACCAGTGAGAGAGACCTTGACGTTTGTGAGGATGGCGTATGACAGGCTGATACATTAGGGCATGTCAACATGAGGAAAGAGGATGTGCTGGAACTTTTGAAAAACATTAGGATAGATAAGTTACCAGGGCCAGATAGGATATATCCAAGGTTATTATGGGAAGCGAGGGAAGAGATTGCTGTGCCTTTGGCTATGATCTTTGCATCCTCACTGGCCACAGGAGTAGTGCCAGATGATTGGAGCGTAGCAAATCTTGTTCCTTTGCTCAAGAAGGGGAGTAGGGACAAACCTGGGAATTACAAGCCAATGAGTCTTACTTCCGTGGTGGGCAAATTACTGGAGATGATTCTTAGAGACAGGATCTATAGGCATTTGGAGAAGCATAGGCTGATTAGGGACAGTCAGTATGGCTTTGTGAGGGGCAGGTCATGCCTCAAGAGCCCGATTGAATTCTTTGAGGATGTGACAAAGCACATTGTTGAATGTCGAACAGTGGATGTGGTATACATGGGTTTCAGTAAGGCATTTGATATGGTTCCTCATGGAAGGCTCATTGAGAAAGTCAGGAGACATGGGATCCAGGGAAACTAGGCTGTGTGGATTCAGAATTGGCTCCCCCATAGAAGACAGAAGGTGGAGGTAGGTGGAGAGTATTCTGCCTGGAGGTCAGTGACCAGTGGTGTTCCACAGGGATCTGTTCTGGGACCCCTGCTCTTTGTGATTTTTATAAATGACTTGGATGAGGATGAGGAAGGGTGGGTTAGTAAGTTTTTATGATAAGATACTTATAAGATATTTATTGATTAGTCACATGTACATCGAAAAACACAGTGAAATGCATTTTTTTGCATTACTGAAAACGTGCTGGGGCAACCCACAAGTGTTGCCATGTTTCCGGCACCAACATAGCATTCCCACAACTCCTAACCTGTATGTCTTTGGAATGTGGGAGGAAACTGGAGCACCCAGAGGAAACCCACGCAGACACGGGGAGAACGTACAAACTCCTTACAGACACAGATGGAATTCTACTCGGGCCACCCTCTACACAGATGACGCGAAAGTTGGTGGTGTTGTGGATAGTGTAGGAGGTTGCTGTAGGTTACAACAGGATATTGATAGGTTGCAGAGCTGGGCTGAGAAGTGGCAGATGGAGTTCGACCCGGAAAAGTGTGAAGTGATACACTTTGGAAGATCGAACCTGAGTAATGGCAGGAACAGAGGGATCTTGGGGTCCACGTCCATAAATCCCTCAAGGTTGCCACGCAGGTCGATAGGATTGTTAAGAAGGCATATGGTGTGTTGGCCTTCATTAGTCGGGGGATTGAGTTCAGGAGCCACCACATAATGTTGCAGCTCTATAAAACTCTGGTTAGAACACATTTGGAGTATTGTGTTCAGTTCTGGTCACCTCATCATAGGAAGAACGTGGAAGCTTTAGAGAGGGTGCAGAGGAGATTTACCAGGATGTTGTCTGGATTGGAGAGCATGTCTTATGAGGATAGGTTGAGAGGACTAGGGCTTTTCTCTTTGGAGCGATGCAGGATAAGAGGTGACTTGATAGAGATGTACAAGATGATAAGAGGTATAGATCTTGTTGGCAGTCAGAGACTTTTTCCCAGGGCATCAATGGCTAACACGAGAGGGCATAATTTTAAGGTGATTAGAGGAAGGTATAGGGCAGATGTCAGAGATAAGTTGTTTACACAGAGAGCGGTGGATGCTTGGAACGAACTGCCAGCAGAGGTGGTGGAGGCAGATATATTAGGGACATTTAAGAGACTCTTCATTAGACACATGAATGATAGAAAAATGGAGGACTATGTGGGAGGGAAGGGTTAGATGGATCTTAGAATAGGATAAAATGTCAGCACATAATGGGCCGAAGGGCCTGTACTGTGCTGTAATGTTCTATGTTCTAATAACTGAGATTCATTTTATGTACTTTTGTATGTGACTATCCTCTGCTTCCTGTGCTTTTCTAGAGTAACTGCCTGCAGTTACTGGGAGAAGTTGTCCTAGTTTCCGTTTCCTTCACACTTTAAACGTACTCTGTTTTCTAAGAAAGCTAATTTTGTCAAATGTCCACCACTCTTTCAACTCATTACTGATACAAAGCTGCTAGTCAATTCTCTATTATTTAATAATATTTCCTGTGAATACTGTTCAGATCTGAGAGCGCCAATACCTGGAATTGGGATCTTAGTTCCTCTCTTGCAACTAGCATGTGTTCAAGTGCATGAACGCATATCATACATCTGGATTGTACCAGAATGATCTTAGACAGAGGTCCCATCATACACTGTACCTGAGATTTGTACCCAGCTCTAGAATATGCACGCCTGGCAAAAGTAACAAAATCATGTTTGCCCAAATTCATCACTTGAAAACACAATAAATATGCACTGTATTAAAGGACAGTATTTTGCATATAATGTATAGGTATTTGATATGCATATCCACTCCCAATTGATGACAGCAGATATAATTTGAATCCTCACAGGGAAAGGACCCCTTATATACATCTTTACTGCGCCACTTATTAATCTGCAGTATCAGTCCCTTTGACTCTTCACATCTTCAACAAGAGCGTTATTTTAGCCTCTCAACAGTCGCTTCGCTCTAAAAAGTTGTTTGCCTTGTATTTGTTGTCACAGTCACTGAAATACTTTAGAGCTGCAGGCAACACCTTCACAGCAGTATGCAGACTGGAACTCACAATTAGCAGATAATGAGAGTTAAAAACTTGCATCCACGTAGCATCTTTTGACCTCTGTTTGTTCCATTGCAAATTACAATTAAACATCGTCACTTCCGAGCTACCATTGTAATACAAACACAACCTAAAGTCAGCAAAATCTACACAGTAATTAGCATATAGATCACATCAAAATTCTAATTAGCATTATTCATTAATGATTCGAGCGACTCATATTGGCGTCATGATTAATAATTGCCTCGGGCCTCCCAATGTTTGGAAAAAAATCTGTTTGCAATCTCTCTTACAATGCAGCTGGCATATAATAGTTATAATTCTGACCACAGTGTTAGCCAAGCAGAAAGAGGAAGTAATTTTGTTGAATTTGTTGGGAATGGTCACAGATCCTGGCTGACGTTTTCTTTTAAGTTTAAGAGCTCTTATGATTCACTCACAGTAAATGGATTTCCATTGAGATGATAGCTTTGACCTAATTTGGTTTAAAGCATTCATTGTTATCATCAGCCTAGCTGTCATAAAGTAGTATTAAAACGTTGATGGATTGTCAACACCATGACACATCATGTGAGAATAGTGATCAAAAACCTCTACCTACCCATGGTGTAACTTAAAAGTGCAAAGAACATCTTAAAACCATGATATGACATGATAATTTAATATTCCTCCAGGAATACTCTGTCTTATTTTCAAGATAATTGTCTTCCATTATTTACAAAGATGCAGGTTAACAAATGATCTAACAAACAGAAATCAAACTAAAGCTATTGCTAATCTACATTTTTGCTGAAAGAACTCTTCTTTATTTTTGGTTAGTGCCACAGAAATCAAATAAAACTATTCACATTAGTTATTCCACTGAATCAGAAGGATTTCTTAAATCGTATGGCCAAACAAACAGATTCCAACCTAAGTTTAGAAGGAGTCAAACAGTATGACCATATATTTAACATGTGAAAACAGTTACAAGATCAAGAGGCGGTTATTTAAAACTGAGGCGCACAGGAATTTCATCTTGCAGAGGGTGGTGAATCTCTGGAATTCTCAACCTCAAGAGGATTGTGGAGACAATATCACTGCAGATATTTAAAGATACCTTTGATAAATTTTTGTAAGATCGGGGAACTGAGGCTAAGTGGGACTGGAACAGAAGAGGAGTTAAGGCTGGTGTAGATCAGCTATGATCATATTGAATGGCAGGGCAGGCGTGAGGGACTAAGATCATACTCCTACTCCTGTTTCTCTCTGGCATCTGAACATCTGTCCATAACAACTTGGCTATTCCACTAACAGATGAAACTCACTAAATCGGACTTCAGCCAGGTCTGGTGTAACACTGGTGCAGGTGCCTGCCATCTCTTAACTGAAGTAGTTCTCATCCCATGATCTAGGATGAGGATGGAACTTGGATTAGCAAAGAGCAGGATCAAAAACCAATTTTAAAGGAAGACTTGAAATGGTTTTTATTTGTGTCAAAATTGCAATGGCTTCTCTGGAACAAAGATTTCATAATTTTCAGTGGGGATACCATGGGAGCACCCTCAACCTGCCAATGATCTGCTCTTGGACACTTCTTTCCTTAACCCCACCAGTTTCAACGGAGTTACTGCTGGGGTTCTATATTGGGGATAACCTCACATATTTTTAAAGCTCACATAACTAAGAGCTTACACAGCAGAAGTCCAACGAACATCCTTCAGGAAAGTCACAAGCTCAATCATTCTGATGCACTTGTCCCTGGAACACAAGGTCATCCCTTGTGACAAATATTACCAAATGCAAGAGTTTAAAGTATACAGAATCAAGATGCATTTTCTATTTGGGATTGAATGTTTTATTAGTTGCTCAATGATTACATTTTTGCAACAACCACAGCCAATGGAAACTTGTCTTGTTGTTACATCATTTTAAACTATTACTAGACTGTGAAACCATTTCCCTCCAAGAGAAGATCCCAGCTGAACTTGCAGCTTAGTTAAAAAAACAATCATGAAAAATATTCGATATGTTAACTACGTCAACAGATCAGCTGTCTACCACTCACCGTACATAGGTGGAAACACACCTGACATTCTGCTGTGTGAATACTCACAAGCCAAAATTCAAGAACTAAGCTTATTGAAATACAATAATAAACATGGGCAGCAGAATTTGTTGAACTTAGTATTTATAAATACATCACAAACAACCTGAGTATAATTCTGCCTAACCAACACAACATTATCTAACTCAACTCTATTTTATACAGTGGAATTTTTCAGATGCAGAACTATATTATTACTGTAGTGCAGTTTGCAGGATTTACTGAAACAATGCTTGTTTGAATTTTTGTTTCAGTCACCAAATAATATAAGTTCTGAAAGACTTTATGGTGGAGCACAAAGCAATAAAGCAGTGTCAAAAACTACTTATGTTCACTGGCAGGTTCTCTCCTGCACAAAACAGAAAGGTAGATGAGAAGCATTTGTGCCATGACTCTGCCTTATTGTAAAACCAATATCGGACTTGCGTATGGGGCAAGATTGAACAGTTGTTTCCTCAAGTCCAGCCATCTGATAATACAGTAAAAAAAAGGCTAAAAAATAGTAGGATAAATAAAAACTGTGTTAAATATTTAAAATTATTTCCCAGACATTAAACAGTGGAACTGCAACCTGTTCATGACTTTCAGAAGCAACAGAAGTACAGGGCTTAGTGGTGACTGCTGTTATTCAGGATTATATCTGTGTGCTTTCTGTGACAGAGAAAGGTTTTGAATTCAAGGGGAATGACATTCCACTGAGTCGCGTGGTAGGTGAACTTCACAGGATCTGACATTTCTGCTTGGAATGCTGCCTGAATGCAAAGACTCTAAAGATGCTTTGAAAGCCAATTTTATTCTCACTTTCTGGATATACTCATGCTCTAGTGAAGGCACATTACTGAAAATAACTGGGAAAGGACAGTTCATCCTGATTGAAGTAAATTCTCACATTAGCCTGTTAACAATAGAAATGCTGCTTATATGTATCATTTTGAATTAGTACTTTGCTGATGTTAATACTTCAGAATTATGACCAAAACATAGAATTTACAAATGAGCAAATCAATTTCTCCTATTCTAATGATCTAATTTTTTGTGTAATGTATGCTTAATTTATGTTTTTCTCGTGACTGTTGTGTCTCTAGTGCTATGTGCCTGTGATACTGCTGCCAGTAAGTTTTTCATTGCACCTGCGCATACATGTACGTGCATATGATAGTAAACTCGGCTTGACTGACTTTTTTAGTCATGCCCAAAAAACACAGGCTTTATGTTGGACACTAAAGAGATAGAACATAGAACATTGAACAGTATAGCACAATACAGTCCCTTTGGCCCTCAGTGTTGTGCAGACCTTTAAACCTCGCCTAAGACTATCTAACCCCTTCCTCCCACATATCCCTCTCTTTTAAATTCCTCTGTGTGCTTATCTAGTAATCTCTTGAATCTGACCAATGTACCTGCCTCCACCACCACCCCAGGCAGCGCATTCCATGCCCCAACCACTCCCTGGGTAAAAAACCTTCCTCTGATATCTCCCTTGAACTTCCCTTGAATGGTTAAATTCCTGAGCCACTGGTCTAGATACTTGAGTTTGATTCTCATCTCGACAACTGGAGAATTTCAATTCAAGTAATTAAATGAATCTGGAATTTAAAGAGAAAGCTAATTTCAGCAATGGAATTAGTTAGAACACGTCCGATTCAATAATGCCCTTCAGGGAAGGAAACTCACATCCCTACCTGGACCAAATAAACAAACTGCTGGAGGAACTCAGCAGGTCAAACAGTATTGGTATTGGTATTCCTATTGGTTTATCTGTGTATCTGTGCGATGAGGGAAGGGGAAAGGTAGCCACCTCTACCACAGCTAACTCAACTACACCTCCTCCCACCCTGTCTCCTGTAAAAATCCTTACCTTCCCCTTGTGACAACCCCTTCTCCCGTCTCCCCTTTCTTTTGGACACCCCCTTCTGCCCTTTTACGCTCTCTGTACCTTTTCATTCCCGATTGCCAATGCAACCTCAACCAACTTGACTTCCCCACTCCCCGCACCCACTCCAATCTCACCCCTTCCAACCCCACTCTTTGCACCAATCACAACCTCATCATCAAACCTGCAAACAAGAGCAGTACCATTGTGGTCTGGTGAACTAACCTCTACCTTGCAGAAGAAAGACAGCAGCTCTTGGACACCCCTCATACCTCCCCCGGACCATGACCTCACCAATGAACACCAGGCCACTGTCTCCCGCGCAATCACAGATCTCATCACATCAGGAGATTCCCCCCCCCCTCTGCAGCATCCAACCTGATAGTGCCATGTCCCCACACTGCCCACTTCTATCTCTTACCACAAACAAGACTGTCCCAATAGATCCGTTGTTTCTGCCTTCTCTTGCCCCACAGAACTTATCTCTTTATACTTCAACTCTATCCTGTCTCCCCTTGTTCAGTCCCTTCCCACCTACATCTGGGACATCTCTTCTGCCCTCCACCATTCTGACACTTCCCAATTCCCTGGGTCAACCACCTCATCTTCACCATAAGGGTAGACAGTTAGAGCCTCGTGGTACCTTAATAAATATGAGTCGACTCAATAGTAAAGGCAAAACTATTCTGTTATGTTCCTTTCAGAATAAAATGAATTAAATTATGAATTATTCTTCTCATTTAGATGCATATTTTAATGGGTTGTAAAATATTAAGCATACTATAACTTTATGGCCTTAAATAATTTGAAGGAAGTGCATTTTCAATCCCAAGAGCTACATTTTACTTTTGAAAAGCAGTGCTGGAACCTTTGATTGAATCTGCATTTCTTCCTTTCTTCTTCAATCTTTTTATTAATTTTCAAATTAATACAGATTAACACATATAACATCGGTAATTATACACGTAATACAAAGAGATCGGGAGGACAAGCATGACATATATAGTCATAAAGAATAAAAAATATATTCTAGGCCTCACTGTTTCTTGGTAAACGAATATATAACAGAAAAAAAATCAAAAGGAGAAAGAAAAAGATTTATTATATAAAAAAAACCCAAATCAAAAAAAATTGTGAGTAATAAAACAAAACAAACTAAAAAAAATTTCAAAAGGATAAAAAAACTGGACTGATACCTCTCGATGAACAAAGAGCATTATTATGAATCTGTATTTCAAACAATGTACCATGAGACAGGTAAGGATGGTAATTACAGAACAAAATCTGTTTGTAACTACTATTCACCACCCAGATAAAAATCTAAAGGAAATCATCCATCTTTTTAAAAATCCTATTGATTTTTCTTTCATTTAAATTAATTAATTAAAATCAAATTGGTTGCATTGATTATATTATATTATATTATGATGAAGAAAAAAAATCCAACTCTACATACTTGTGATGATTAGCAGTTAGCTTGAATAATAAGGTTGGTAGTTCCCTTTAAAGTCTACTTAAACCTAAGACGTCAAATGATATTTTTACCATGATTTTATCATTATCCACTTAACTGAGGCCAGAATTCACTTGCTTAATGTCATTAAGTGATGTCTTTAGTCAAGTACTATATACAAGCATCTGAGCCAGGACACAACTAAATTCTTGCAACCATGTTGAGCCAGTTCATAGTGTTAAGATGAAATGCAGTAATTTGAAAACTTTGCACATAATTCGAATGATAATGTTATGATTGTGACGCAAACTATCATAGTGAGGTGGATGTTCCAACCAAACCAGTACTGAAATTAGATTTGAGCATCTATATTATTGTAATGGAGACACAAGAGACTGCAGATGCTGGAATCTGGAGCAAAAAACATTCTGCTGGAGGAAACATCGGCAATTCCTCCCCTCCCTACAGATGCTGAGTTCCTTCAGCAGTTTATTTTTTGCTATATCATTGTAATATTCAGATTCAGATCTGAACTGGCTCCTTTTGAATAGCCCAGCTCCCCAGACAGTTGGTAAACATACGCCTCCAACTTCAAATGAATCCAGTTTGGCACTTAACTCCCTCCTCCCACAATCCATCACACAGGTCCTCTATCTGCACCCAACAATGCCCCTTTGGAAAGATGATTACTTCAGCGAAGTTTGCCTTGGCATTCCTGAGCAAGAGCACAATTAATTATTCAGTTGGTAGAGCCATGTATAATTTAGTGTGCTCTTTGAAGTCTGTGAGGTCCAATATGCCAATTCTGATGACAAATGGCTAATTGCTGGGGATACCTCTTCACATATTGGGAAGGTTTTACAAATTCCTTGACTCTTCCCAATATTAGAAAAATCTGGTATGAAATTACTGTCATGCTTTTCTTGTTTATTTAACTATGATATATGGATATGATCATGATTTGTGATAGATGTACTCAAAGGTTTGATTCCTGTGTGCAATTCTGGTTGCCCCATTACAGCAAGGATGTGGAGGCTTTGGGGAGGGCACAGAAGAGGTTTACCAGGATGCTGCCTACATTAGAGGGTATGAGCTATAAGGAGAAGTTGGACAAACTTGGGTTGTTTTCTCCGGAGTGTTGGAAGCTGAAAGGAGACCTGATAGAAATTTATAAAATTATGACAGGCATAGATAAGGTAGACAGTCCAAATCTTTCTCCCGGGATAGACATGTCAACTACTAGAGGACATGCATTTAAGGTAAGAGGTGGAATGTTTAAAGGAGATGTGCGGGGCAAGTTATTTTTTTAAACAGAGAGTGGTAGATGCCTGGAACGGGCTGCCACGGGTAGTGGTGAAGGCAGATACTAAAGTGGCATTTAAGAAGCTTTTAGATAGATACATGAATATGCAGGGATTAGAGGGATATGGATCATGTACAGGCAGAAGAGATTTTGTTTAATTTGGCATCATGTTTGGCAGAGACATTGTGGGCCGAAGGGCCTGTTCCTGTGCTGTACTGTTCCATGTTCTATGTAACAACTAAACTATTTTATTGGCTATAAAGCAGTTTGGGATATGCTGAGATGTTGAAAGGCACTATCAGAATGCAAATCTTTGATCATTAATATTTAAACTGATCATCTGTCCCAATGGTCATAATATTTAACTGCAGAAATAAGTCCATGCTTGCAATGAAATGCATCTAGAACTAATGATCAAGTATTTTTTAATAGTAATGTGGTCCATTTGAAGGCTGGTTGACTGGGGAAGTTTTGTAAGATTACTGGATATATCTTTCAGGAAAGGGCAATCTATTAGGTCAGAAAATGAGCAGGACATGACTGGCTATCATATTCATTTTTAAACTTTGTTCATGAACACAGATTTGATATCTTCCAAACACAGACTGAGTTTTCCAGGTAGTGAGGGCCGTGACTTGGAGCAAGAAGCGGGACTCTTGGTGCGAGAAGTGGGAACCATATAAAGAGGTGAGTTGCGGGACCCAGTTCTTTTCCAGGTAGCGAGGGCTGTGACTTGGTGCAAGAAGTGGGATTCTTGGTCTCTGGTTGCCCAGCTAAAGTTGTGCCAATGGATCCAGGGTCAGTAATATGTTCTTCCTGCCAGATGTGGAAGATCTGGGAGATCTCAAGTCTGCCTGATAGCTACATCTGCGGGAGCTGCAGCTGCAGCTCGTTGCAGACCATGTTAGGGAAATGGAGCTGTAGCTGGTTTGGCTCATACAGGAGAATGAGGAAGTGGTCAATAAAAGCTACAGGGAGGTAGCCACAACTAAGTTGCAGGAGGCAGGTAGCCGGGTGACTGTCAGGAGAGGGGAAGGGAATAGGCAGGTAGTGCAGAGTACCCCTGTGGCCATTCCCCTCAATAACAGGTATACCTCTTTGGATACTATTGGGGGGGAACAACCTACCAGAGGAAAGCCACAATGGTCAGGTCGCTGGCACTGAGTCTGGCTCTGTGGCTCAAAGAGGAAGGGGGGAGAAGAGGAGTGCGGTGGTGATAGGGGACTCTATAGTTAGGGAAGCAGACAGTAGATTCTGTGGATGTGAAAGAGACTCCAGGATGGTCCGTTGCCTCCCAGGTGCCAGGGTCAGGGATGTCTTGGATCGGGTCCACGGCATTCGAAAGGAGGAGGGTGAACAGCAAGAAGTCGTGGTACACATTGGTACCAATGACGTAGGTAGGAAAAAGGATGAGGTCCTGAAAAGTGAATGTGGGGAACCAGGCAGGAAGCTGAAAAGCAGGACCTCAAGGATAGTAATCTCCGGATTGCTGCATGTGCTACATGCCAGTGAGGGTAAGAATAGGTTGGTTTGGTGGATGAATGTGTGGCTGAGAAATTGGTGCAAGGGGCAGGGTTTCAGATTTATGGATCATTGGGATCTCTTCTGGAGAAGGTATGACCTGTACAAAAGGGACTGGTTACACCTGAACTGGAGGGGGACCAATATCCTTGCGGGCAGGTTTGCTAGAGCTGTTGGGGAGGGTTTAAACTAGTTTGGCAGGGGGATGGGAACCCGGAGTGATAGGTCAGAGGATGGGGCAGTTGGTGTACAGGTTGATGCAGTGTGTAGAGAGACTGTGAGGAAGGATAGTCATTTGACTGGGCAAAATTGCAGTCAGTTGGATGGGTTGAAGTGTGTCTATTTTAATGCAAGAAGTATCAGGAACAAGGGTGATGAACTTAGAGCATGGGTCAGTACATGGAACTACGATGTTGTGGCCATTACAGAGACTTGACTGTCACAAGAGCAGGAATGGGGGCTGGATGTTCCTGGGTTTAGATGTTTCAAAAGGGATAGGTAAGGAGGTAAAAGTGGGGGGGAGTGGCATTGCTAATCAGGGATAGCAACACAGCTGCATAAAGGAAAGATGTCTTGAAGGAATCATATACTGAGTCAGTGTGGATGGAGGTCAGAAACAGGAAGGGAGCGATCACCCTATTAGGAGAATTCTATAGACCCCCCCCCCCCCAATAGCAACAGAGACACTGAGGAACAGATCTGGAGGCAGATTCTGGGAAGGTACAAAAATAACAGAGTTACTGTCATGGCTGATTCCAGCTTCATATTGATTGGCACCTCCTTAGTGCAAAAGGTTTGGATGGGGCAGAATTTGTTAGGTGTGTCCAGGAAGGATTCCGGACACAATATGTAGACAGGCCGACTAGAGGAGAGGCTTTTCTGGATCCGGTACTAGGCAATGAACCTGGTCAGGTGTCAGATCTTTCGGTGGGTGAGCATTTCGGAGACAATGACCACAACTCCCTGACCCTTACCCTCGCCTTGGAGGGGGATTGGAGCAGACGGTATGGGAAAGTATTTAATTGGGGGAGGGGGAATTATGATGCTATTAGGTAGGTATCTTGGAGTGTAAATTGGGAGCAGATGTACTCAGGGAAATGCACAATGGAAAGGTGGAGGTTGTTTATAGATCAGTTTCAGGGGGTTCTGGATAGGTTTGAACCACTGAGGCAGGGAAAGGATGGTAGGATGAAGGAACCATGGATGACAAGAGTTTTCCAGGAGTTAGCATTGTCCAAAAACTCAACCGCACCAGCCACCTATGGCTACAAGAGCAGGTCAGAGTCTGGAGATCCTTTGGTGAGTGACTCACCTCCTGCAACCTAAAGCCAACCTCAAAGTTGCTGCGCAGGTTGATAAGGTTGTTAAGAAGGCGTATGGCATGTTGGCCTTCATTAGTCAGGGGACTGAGTTCAAGAGCCGCAAGGTAATGTTGCAGCTCTACAAAACCCTGGTTAGACTACACTTAGAATATTGTGTTCAGTTCTGCTCAACTCATTAAGGGAAGGATGTGGAAGCTTTAGAAAAGGTGCAGAGGAGATTTACCAGGATGCTGCCTGGATTGGAGAGCATGTCTTATGAGGATAGACTGAGCGAGCTAGGGCTTTTCTCTTTGGAGGGAAGGAGAATGACGAGCGACCTGAAAGAGGTGTACAAGATGATAAGAGGCATAGATTGAGTGGTCAGTCAGAGACTTTTTCCCGGGGTGGAAATTGCTAACATGAGGGGGCATAATTTTAAGTTGATTGGAGGAAAGTATCGGGGGATATCAGAAGTAAGATTTTACACAGAGTGGTGGGTGCATGGAACACACTGCCAGGGGTGCTGGTAGAGGCAGATACATTAGGGACATTTAAGAGACTCTAAGGTAGGCACATGGATGATAGAGAAATGGAGGGCTATGTGGGAGAGAATGGTTAGATTGATCTTAGAGTAGGCCAAAATGTCAGCACAACATCGTAGGCCGAAGGGTCTGTACTGTGCTATAATGTTCTATGTTCTATGTTCTTCAGCATCCAGTTCAGTTGCATAGTTTACCTGACTGTTAAAAAACTCATCTGACTTCAACTGATCTGAATTGGGCTGACTCATATTTATTCAGCCACTGAGAGACTCTAATTGCCTACACTTGGCATATTATGACATTACTATTGCTGAGACCCTCCACTATCAGTTTTCCAGGACTTAGCATTGACCAAAAACTCAACCGCACCAGCCACCTATGGCTACAAAAGCAGGTCAGAGTCTGGGGATCCTTTGGTGAGTGACTCACCTCCTGCAACCTAAAGCTGACCTAAAGGCGCAATTCAGGAATGTGGTGGAATACTATTCATTTACCTGGATGAGTGTATCTCCAACCACACCAAAGTAGCTCACCGCCATCCAGGGCAAAGCATCCTCCTTGCTTAGTATCCTATCCACCACACTGATCAACCACTCCCTGCACAAATGGTCCACCATGGATGCATTGTGTACCATTTACAAGATACACTGTTGTCATTTGCCAGGGCTATTCCAATAGCACCCTCAAACCATTATGAAGGACAAGGGCAACAAGTACATGGGAACAATGCCAATTACAGGTTCCCCTTCAAGACACACATTATCCTCACTTGGAAATATAGATCACCATTCCTTCATCATCGTGGGGTCAAATCCTGGAACTCTCTGCATAACACTATTGTGAGGCTTTCACTAGAAAGACTGCAGTACTTCAAGGAGGTGACTTACCACCATTTTCTTGAGGGCATTTAGCAATAGGCAATAAATGCTAGCTCATCCTAATAAATAGATAGATAGATAGATAGATAGATAGATAGATAGATAGATAGATAGATAGATAGATAGATAGATAGATAGATAGATAGATAGATAGATAGATAGATAGATAGATAGATAGATAGATAGATAGATAGATAGATAGATAGATAGATAGATAGATAGATAGAATCCTAATTTGAAACCTTTTCCATTTTTTTTATCTTCCTAGCTAAAACAAGGCTCAGCTGTAGTTCTAATAAAAGGTCGACTATCTGTACCTGGTAACTGTATTTCACTCTATAGGTAAAGTCTGAATTGCTGAGCATTTCCGGAACTTTCCATTTCTCTTTTGGATTTGAAGTCTAGTTCCAACTACATTAGCCCACCAATTGCCATTAAATCAGATGAAACATGTTCACATAACAATCAACAAAAAGAGCTTTGAAAAATGTAAGTGATTATCCCGAACACATTAAACAAGAGTACTCACCATTTACATTTCTAAACTAGCCCCATGTGTGTTGTTGGAGATATTTGAAATGTATTGCGACAAAGTTTTCATCATTGCACTGTGCAATAGATAGCAAAGTAAATACTGGAGTCATAAAATGCCATTTAATTGTTTCTCATCAGCATTCATGGGAAGATATTAATCTTATTAAAGTTGATCTTCAATACTGAATTTAAATGCAGCTCAATGGCACAGAGGAGAAATCAAGCAGCAAAAAGTGAGCCAACTTCAGCTCTTTGATGTAGACTAGAAAAGATCTTGGTTGCATTTTTAACATAGTCAAACACTGAACTAAAAAATTACTTGTTCCTTGTGCAGCATAATTGCAACTAGTTTGCTTCAAAGAATTGCTACAAGTTTACAAAAATAGGTTGGACCTTCAACTTGCTGCCTGAGAATGACAATATTGTAAGAAGTAAGTTGTCCATTATATTTATTTATAGTATAATGGACAACCAATTTTCATTTCATTTGAAGGGCAGTTGTGCACCCAGGCAGAAGATTGTACATGTACCCTATGGTTGATATGAAAAGTGTAAAAATGAAGCACAGTTTAGACTACCCATGAGAAAGGTCAACTAGCAATATACAGATGAAAGTGAAGGGTTGGAAATTTTAATCTCTTTTACATAGACATTCTTTTTATAATGTTTCTTCCTCCCCTGATTCTCTTTATGCATCTGCACTTCTCACCACTTCTCACCAAGTTAGATCATTGGCAAACTTCTGACCCCCTTCTTCCTCACCCACACAAAATGGGATGTTATATTCATGAAAGTGCAGGAGAACCACAGAATGGGGGAAAAGAGAGTCAGTGAGTGCGGAGTGCACACCCATCCCATTGATAAAGTTTTTTTTTTCAACTCAGTGAAGTCTAGTTTATTAACTGGAGCTATCACCCTGTCTCATTTTCAAATAAAAGGACACTCCTTCAAACCTTTCACCAGCTTACTACATTTCAAATTATGAATCCTTTCTCATTTTGATATAGCTCTGCTGATCACTGTCAACTCATTGAAGAAAGTCAGCACCACATAATTGTTCATGTACATGCAGTGACCAGCTGCAACATATACTTTTGACATTCAATGCCATTGCAAGGTTATTCACCACCAACACTGACTAGCAACTCAGCTGAACCAGCCACATAAAAACTGCAGCAACAGAAGTAGGTCAGAGACTGAGTACCTTGTGACAACTGACACATGACACCTCCTGACACAACACAGTCTTTTCATGTCCTTTAATTAGGAGCACGATGGTATATAGTTGATCCACCCATACCCACCACGCTAAGCATACATTTTCCACAAGTGCATGGTGGCTACAGCATGTGCTATCCACAAAATGCACTTCAGCTGCACACCTAGACCCCTCCAACAACACGTTCCTAACCAGCCAGCCCCACCATCAAAAAGACAATAGCAACAGATAATCTGGAAACTTCCATCTCTGAGTCACACACCATCCTGATTTGGAAATACACTGGGATCAACTACTCAGGATGGACAGTTGCACATGAGGGGACATAATTTTAAGGTGATTGGAGCAAGGTATAAGGGGGATGTCAGGGGCAAATTTTTTTACACAGAGAGTGGTGAATGCGTGGAACGCACTGCCTGCAGAGGTTGTGGGAGCAGATACATTAGGGACATTTAAGAGACTCTTAGCCACATGAATGATAGAGAAATGGGGGGCTATGTGGGAGGGAAGGGTTAGATAGAGCAGGATTAAATGTTGGCATAACATTGTGGCCCAAAGGGCCTGGACTGTGCTTGCACTATGTTCTAAAGGGCCTGCACTATGTTCTATGTGCTCCCAGGAACTCGAACACTAACATTGTAGCACCATATAAGCATTACTGACAGCACTGTTGTGCTGAGACGCTGGTGTGGACACCTGTTCTGCTGGAGTGGTGAGAATCTGGTCGAGTGCTCATGCCTTCGCCAAAGCTCCTGTGACAGTGATGTAGTTAAAGTGATCTCCTTGCTGCAGGATTCAGTGTGGAGGGAACCACCAGGACAATGTGCAATGGCTCCCTGTGAGGGCTGGTATTCTGGATTATGCAGTCACTCAGCACTGAGAGGTAGGGCTCTGGGCTGCAATCTGGCCAGTACTGCGTATGCAAGCTATTTCTGGGGAATCAAATCAGCTGCTCCACCTGGATCCTTCGGTCTCTCGTCACCTCCTCTTGGACATGCTGGAAGCTGCTGTCACACCCTTCCTTTATTTGGCTGCACAACCCTCTCCAATCCAGAGACTTTTCTATGGTAGCAAGCTTAACAGAAGCCACGGGCAACTTCTGCATAGTAGCTTAGTAATTCATTCCACAGCACATCGAGCTTTGTGGCAATCAGATCACTTTTTCATTTATGTTGGAGTTTCGGCAGAGTGCAGGGATTCACACTGGGGCAGCGGCCAGTCCGAATGGATAACTTTCATTATGGATGTGGGTTACTTGCCATTGGGTTACATTGGGTTACTTAAATTGGGTTACTTACTATTGAGTTTTCAGCCTCCAGGGTCAAGAGCACAATAACAAATCAGTGTTCTGCAAGGTAGTGACAGTTGGGGGAACCAGTGTATTTTGCTTTCAACTTCACTGCATCTAAATCCTGGAAATCATTACCCAATGACATTGCAGGATTACCTCTATCAGAAGGATCACTGTGGTTCAAGAAAGTTGCTCGCCGCCTTCTCAAACAGGGATGGGCAATAAGTGCTGGTCTTTCCAGGAAGCCCACATCATGAGGAAAGGATTATGAAAAACTAGCATAAGGAGCAGACAAAACTATTTGATTATGAGGTGAATGGAGTGTGGTATTGAACCAAGGAATTGATGACATACACACCTTACCTATCTCAGAAGATCTATGTGCTGAGATAGCAGAAGCCAAAGTTTTATCAAACCTAATGCATCACATGTGTACACTCAGTTGAAGATGGATAAGATGTGAAGATTAAAATGCATAAAAGCTTGTATTTGTGCATAGAACTACCTGATGGTGTGAAATCATCACTGAATATCTTTCAAGCTACCATGGACAAGGTACTACAAGGTACCAATCATTGTCCATGGAATGGGGATGATGTGTCAAAAGCTACATGTATTGAAGAAGAAAATTTCTGAATATTAAAAGTGTTCAGGCAGCTAACAGAATACAATGTAAGGCTCCAAACAAGCAAGTTATGCATTTGTGTGGAAAGAAATAGTTTATCTGGAGTAGATGTAAATGGATTGCAACCACTCAAAGAAAAATTGAAATTAATTGTAAAGGCAAAGCCTGAAAACATTCCATATTCAGATAATTTTCAGCATTATTTTCAAACTCTGCTGTGCCTTCAGTCCTGCCTTTGCCTATTACATTTGCCAGCCCTACAATCCTCCAAAATCTCTGATCTCTTGAACACCCCCCATTGAGGTGATCTTGCCCTGGGCCACCAAGGCAGTAAACTCTGGAATTCTATCCCTAAACCTCTGCCTCTCTAATTCTTCCTCCTTCTTTAATACTCTCCATAAAACCTTCCTCTTGGATAAAGCATTTGTTTTGTTCCTATATCTCCTCATTGGTTCGCTGTCAAGTTGTCTTTGTTAACACTCCAATGAAATAAGATTTCTTTATTAGTCACATGTACATCAAAACACACAGTGAAATGCATCTTTTGCGTAGAATGTTCTGGGGGCAGCCCTCAAGTGTCACCACGCTTCCGGCGCCAACATAGCATGCCCACAACTTCCGAACCCGTACATCTTTGGAATGTGGGAGGAAACCGGAGCACCCAGAGGAAACCCAGACAGACACGGGGAGAACGTACAAACTCCTTACAGACAGCAGCCAGAATTGAACCCAGGTCACTGGCGCTGTAATAGTGTTACGCTAACCGCTACAGTACTGTACCTGCCCTAACTTGGGATAGATGCTGAAAAGGCATTGAGAATCATTAGTTTTGCCAATAGGGACATAGAATGGAAATGGAAAAAGTTATGTTCATCTGTTGAGAATTTCCAGCATAGATGAAATACTGAGGCTCCATTTAGGCATTGCTGGGCATCAGAATTCAAGGAAGATAAGAGATCTTGGATTCCAGGTAAGTTGCTCCCTTTAAAGCAAAAGGAGATATGAAAAAGTCATGAAGGATTTTGATGCAACAAGGAGAATCTTCTCCTAGCTGCAGAAGGATCAGTAACCGGAGGCAACAGAGACTGGCAAAAGAATCAAAGATGGTGTGGAAAAATTGGCATTGCAAATGAAAATAAAAACTGATGGGAATTGCTGGAAATTTGAAATATAAACAGATAACGTTGGAAACACTCATCTGGTCAAACAGCATCTGCAGAGAGCGAAAAACAGAATTAAACTTTCAGGTCAAAGTTCTAACAAAGGGTTATTGACCTGAACCGTGAACTCCGTTCTTCTTTCCACAGTTGCTGCCTGACCCCACTGAGTGTTCCAGTATTTTCTGCTTTTATTTCAATTTACACAGCAAGTTGTGATGATCTGGCATGTGCTGTCTGAAAGACTTTTGGAATCAGATGCAATATGACTTTCAAAAAGAAAAGGGATAAATAATTGAAAAGTTAAAAATTACAGGGTGTGGGGTAAGAGCAAGGGAAATGGGACTAATTGGACAGCTGTTTCAAAGAGTCAACATCAATACAATAAAACAAATGGCTCCTTCTGTGCTGCATTATCCTTTGATCCTCTGATTCCTGGCACAATGTTGAGCATCATCTGCATCACTCCTTCAGTGTAATAATATTTCCAACAGTTTGACAGATTCCATTCTATGTCTGGTATAAGGTTAGACATCACTGCACATGTCAGACGTATGCTTTTCATCCCACTGGATTTATGCCACCACACTCCATGGGAGATGACCAGAAATCTAACTTAAAGAAGACAGAAATTGCTGGTGACCCCTCTGGTTCCACAATACACCCAGGAACTGATAGGTGCAGCAATTTATGGCTTTCTAAGCAGTGTCATGAATCAAGAGGACTAAAAATCAACTGTTCTCTTTGGATGATAGATGAGAGAAAGGATTTGCCTCTCAAGCCATCATATCCCAAGCTGGAGTGAACTCCCTATTACCAACAACCTCTCTACATATTTCAGACTTTAGCAGAATGTACAGTATTTTTAACTGTTTTATTTTTCTACCATAGTTCCAATCTAATTAGTGCTCACTGCTAATCTGCATATTTTTACATTATGCATTCTATCCCCATTTTAGCTTAGAAAATATTCACGATGGGTGGATGTGACTTTGGCACTCACTTTGTTTGTTGGTAACTGGTGCAGATAGTGATCACATTTGCAAGTGGTTGTTGCATCTATAAGGACTGGATAATGAACAGTGAAGTTAACATTGAACATGCTAGAAATGGTCAACAGATCAGGCAGCACCTGTGGAGAGATAAAACAAATTAATGTTTCAGGTTGATATTCTTTCATCAGAGCCAGGAACAGTTGAAGATATACAAGTTTTAAGATGCAGAGAAAGTTGTGCTATCACTTCTTTGTCGTTTAATCTCTCTTGCTTTCCACCCTGTCACAAATTTTCCTTTTGTTGTGTGTCCCCCTCTACAAAATGGCAAAATGAGAGACAACATCCTGAACTCCAAAAACATCTGAAAGGTACTCAGCCTAACGCTGGGAAGGGTGCTTTGTCTGTGTCTCTGGATCAGAAGTTTAAAAGAGATGTTAGGCTCTTTTCACTGACTAATGAAAAGCTTAACAGCTATTCCAAGAGCTATCTGAGGAACGGGCTGTCTTTCACAGAGTGGGATGACTCTTCCAAACTTGTTCCACACAGACCTTAATATTGCAGATGCAGGCTTGACAGTGGGTGTAACTTAAAGGTAAGCACACTGTTATTAAAATGGGAAGTCATGAGGAACCACAGTATTCTTGACAGTTCCCTGTTCTTGCACCATGAAGCCTTTCATAAGGCCACTAGTTGCAGCTGTATCACCAACCACCTGTTGGAGGTGGCCACCGATCTATTTTGCATCTTCCACACAGCCCTTCCTCTGATTTAGTCATATGTTCATGAGGAAGCAGACAAAACAGACAAGAGAAATGAATGCAGCTTTGAAGCATCAAGAACATTTACTCGGAACACAAATTGAGGCATTAGTTGTTCCCTCCACAGAGAATTTAATGGAGCTTCTGTTTATTGCAATGCTGCTGCCCAGATCCAAAGGGAATATGATGTACTTAGCAATTCTCTCAATCGGAACAGCTGCATCTTCGCAGATACGCTTCGTCATGGAGAACTGCCACCTTCTAGCAATGTAACTAAATGGAATCTGAAAGGTGCCAGGAATATAAAATAAAAAGCACAGTGGTTGCCTTGACAGCAACTAGAGGAGCACCCTGGATTCCTGGCTGTCACACTCACTTCTGCCTTCTGAAGCTGCTCCTTGAAAGTGAATTGCTTTATTTAGCCTACTCCATCAACCAGTCATCTAACTCCTCCAGGACTGTAGCTCAGGGACAGCAAAGCTTGTCAGAAACGTGATTCTACTTCCTCTGCCGGCACATTTACTCTTATCATTAGTTAGCTTTGGAGGTTGATGCAACCAATTATCTAGCCTTTAGAGTACTTGCAGCAGATTTTGGATGTTATAGCTCTCTGGAAGTGATTTTGGTGAGCCTCCCTCCTCAATCTTCCGTTTGAAAAGGGCATTAGGCATATTAAACTTGGAAGTAAGTTCCACTGAGTGCTTACTCAAGGCTTGGCCATGTAAGTGTGCAAGCAAACTTCAAAGTGGCCAGTATTCTATCCTGGATGCTATAATTAAAGTGGGGTACTAGGCAAGCTGTGAGATCCTGAAGCAAGCTCCAAATACTCACTGTTGGGGGTGGGGCCTGGGGGTGCCCCCCAGTGCTTTATGATGGGAAGAGGCCAAACTCAGTGGGGCATCCCAAACGAATGTTTTCCTTTCCCTTTTGTTTGAACTCCTTGCACTCAAATCTCCCACCGCCTCTGCAGGTCAGTTTTCTAGTGATATTGGGGAGGGTTTTGATGAGCTTCGGAGGGATGGGAATCTCAAAAGGATTTCATGAAGGAGAGAAACAAAGCAGGAAGGGGAAGTTAGAAAAGTAATAGATGAAATAAATATACAGCAAAACAAAGACAGGCAGCAAAGGAAGTTAAAGAACAGAAAAAAATGTTAAGTGATAGAATTAAAGGCGTAGTATCTGAATGCTCACACCATTCACAACAAGATAAATGAATCAATGGCACAAATAGAAATGAACAGATATGAACTAATTACCATCACCAAAACATGACTGCAGCGTGACTGAAGTAGAGAATTAAAGGTATTTAACATTCAGGAAGAACAGGGAGAAAGGAAAAAGGGATGGTGTAGCATTAGGAGGACACAAGAGATACTACAGATGCTGGAAATCTGGAGCAACACACATGAAATGCTGGAGGAACTCAGCGGGTCAGGCAGCATCTATGGAGGGAAGTGAACAGTCGACATTTCGGGCCGAGACACTTCATCAGGACTGGAAAGGAAGAGGGCAGAAGCCGGAATAAAAGGGTAGTGGGGAGGGGGAGGAGCACGAGCTGGTGTAACATTAGTAATACGGTAGGAGATCAGTGCAGTGGTGAGAAATGATCTTGACTTCACAGATCATGATGTATAATTGGAATCAATTTGGCTCAAGCTTAGAATCAGAATCAGAATCAGGTTTATTATCACTGACATATGTTGTGAAATTTGTTGTTTTGCAGCAGCAGTACAGTGCAAGACATAAAGACATAAAGACATAAGAATTACTACGTGACAAAAAATAAATAAATAGTACAGAAGAGGAATAACAAGGTAGTGCTCATGGGTTCATGGACCATTCAGAAATCTGATGGCGGAAGGGAAGAAGCTGCTCCTGAAATGTTGAGTGTGGGTCTTCAGGCTCCTGTACCTCCTCCCCGATGGAAGTCACGTGAAGAGGGCATGTCCCGGGTGGTGAGGGTCCCTAATGGATGGATGCCGCCTTCTTGAGGCACTGCCTCTTGAAGATGTCCTTGACGGCAGGGAAATAAAAGAAGGTACAAAACATTGGTAGAAGTTATTAACTGGCAATAAAATAGTACTTATAATACTGAGTGTGGCATAAATAGAGGTGTATTCAAGAGGGATAATCCAGTAATTATGGGAGAACTGAATGTATATAGACTATAATCTTTGCACCATTCCACTGTTTTTCACTCTTTGTTGTACTTATTGTTGTATTTGTGTTTATTATTACCATGCCTACAGTTTACTTTGTGTGCTTCATGTGAAAAAGGGACTTCATTTCACCTGGTGTATATGACAATAAACTAATCTAAACTAATCTAGACTGGACACACCAAATCTGATACAACAGAGAGAAGGAGAAATTCATAGAGTGTCTAAGACATGCTCTCTTAGATCAACGTGTTGAGGAAACAATTAGCAAAAAGCTTATTTGGATGTCATTTGTGCAATGAGAAAGAGAAGGTTGATGACCTTATTGTCTTTGGCGAAGAGATTATAGCATGATCGAATCCACATTGAGTTTGCGTGTAATATGGTTCAATGTAAATCTAAATAAAAGAAACTATGGAGGTATGAGAGGAGAGTTGGCTGTACTTTATGGGAAAAATACATTGAAAGGTGTGATGATGGACAGATGATTGTCAGCATGTAAAGAAAAAACACACACGTTTTGCAAAAGTAATGCATTTTATAACTCAAAAAAACCTGAAAGGAAAGGTGATTCATCTGTGGCTGACAAGAGAACTTAAAGATGGTATTATATCTGAGGATTTGGAGCATTTTAGAACCAGCATAGTAGAATCAAGAAATTGATAAAGAAAAACGAGATAGAGTATGAGAATAGATTGGCAAGAAACATAAAAATGGACTGCAAGAGATTTTATAGGTAGGTAAAAAGGAAAAGACCAGTGAAGATAAATGTGGGCCCCTTACAGATAAGGACAGGAGAATTAATAATGGGAGATAAGAAAATGGCAGAAGAATTAAACAACTACTTTGCATCTGTCTTCATGGAAGATGACACACAAAACCTGGTGGATTTATTAGAGAATTGAATGTCTAATGAGAATGAGCAACTGAAGGAACTAACTGGGTGGTTGATGGTGCAAACTTGATGGGCTGAAGGGTTTGTTTCTGTGCTCTATATCTCTGTGATTCTGTGACTCTAACTATTAGAGAAGTTAATGAGTTTAAAAGCTGATAAACCCCATGGACCTGTTGATCTAAATTCCAAAGTCTTGAAGGAGGTGGCTTTGAAGTTAGTGGGTCCTCTGGTTATCATTCTGGATTCTGGAATTGGAGGGTCCAAACATGACCTACTGTTTATGAAAGGAGGGAGAGAGAAAACAAGGACCTACCAACCTGTTAGCCTAACCTCAGGGGTGGGGATAATGCAGGAATCCATAATGAAGGATGTCATAACAAGCACCTTGTAAAGGATATTTGGACTGAGCAGAGTCAACATGGATTTATGAAATGAAAATCATGTTTAATTGATTTATTGGATTTCTTTAGGACTGAGATGATGCAAAAGTCCTTCATTTGTAGAATGATGTATCATTCGCATTTTCTGCACCAGAGGACTAAAGAGGTCCAGTTATTGTGTCCATTCAAAACAAAGATGGATAGATTTCTGGTTATTATTAGAGGAATTGAGGGCTTTGGTGTTAAGGCTAGAAAATGGAGTTGAGGTAAAAGATCAGCCATGATCTTGATTAATGGCAGACCAGGCTCGAAGGACCCGTTGGCCTGCTCCTGTTCCCATTTGCTATGTCCATTTATTCTTATGTTCCACTCAGTGGAGGAAAAAGAATGCTCTCCCTGGCTAATGAACTTGTGGGAATACCAATGCAGCAATCAATGCACAGCAACTACCTACAGATGAGGACGAACCACAGAGGTGGTGGGAGCATCTTTCTTCTTCAGTTGAATGACCAAGCCAGACTTATTGTATCCCACCCAAACCCATCCCCTCTGTTCAGGAATAACAGGAATTGGTTTGCAATGCAAGGCTGCAGACAATCTTGCGGATCACATGCACTAAGTTGTACCTGTTGGATCAGTGCAACACATACAGGTAAAAACAAAAATATCATGAAAATACAGAGGCATAGAAACAGTAATGTAGCTGAAAGTACAGGTTAGAGTGACACCACACTGGCAGCAAGGGTATGATTGTGTTGGGGAGGAAAGAGGACCACATAGTGGTGGAGATGTTCAGTGGGTGTGGAGGCAATGAGGCGTGTGTCAGAGAGATGATTGAGGGGAAAGGAGAAGGCCCAAGCAGGTGATCATTGGGCCTGAGGACATCAGCAGGAAGATGGAATTGAGGGCAAACATTATGGAACGTTAAACAAGCAAGAAGTGGCTCAGGAAAGCTGAGAAGCTTTAAACCAGGACCAAAGTAGGCTTTGTCTCTCTGGTTAAGAACCATATTGGTGGTCAACAGCCATGTCCTGTGCATTCAGCAGGACATCAGACAAGTGACATCAAAACAAGCAATGAATACTATTTAATGTCATTATACATGGCCAGTGACCTCCATGTGTGCCTTATGCACTGAAGATCTGGAATGTAATTCCATAAGTATGACATTGACACAGAAAGTGTATTTTAAGAAATAATTAACCAGTAGAATTGTATTATTGTAAAAGGTACAGATTTCATGAACAACATATATCGCTAATACAGTCATCATGACTCACAACCTAATGACTTAAATCTTCTTAATCCACTGTTACAGAACTCTGCATTCTTCTTTGAACTTAATTGAATTGGCAGGTAAACATTCAATTAATATAATCTATTCATCTATTTTATGAAATGCATCTCAAGATAAACTGAAGATGCAAAGCAGATCAATAAGCTGTTATGTAGTAACGTAATGTAAAAGATTGCAAGTTACTTCACAGGAGAATCATCAAACAAGTAAGGTTTTATATGGCCTGATGATTATAAATGTGGTCGAAGGGATAAGTATTACGAAGCATATTAATGAAAGAGGTAGAGAGTCAAAGGTATTTCAGATATATAGCCACCATTGGTGGAGCAACTAAGATAACGGAAATAATTGAAGGAGCACAGATACACCAGTGGGTTATAGGGCTGGAAGACATCAAAAAGGTAGGGAAGGCCATGAGCAAGAAGGGAAGGCCATTGCTGAATGAAAAGCCAATGTTGTTAAAAATAGTTTTTCAAAATAGTTTGTGAAGCAACTTCTGATGTTTCTCAGAGAAGGAATAATATCACACATGCCACTATTTTCTTCTTAGAAGCCATGCAACAAGAAGATGTAAAATATCTTACTAAACTTGAATTGGGAGTTAATTTACACCAGCTCAAAAATCCAGCGGGCTATTCCAACAGGCCTGGACTGGACACAATTTCAAATGTGCTGCACTGTGGCATTAAGCTGGGACAGGCTGCAAGAACATATCAACAACTCCTACTCGGTTGAGATCTGGAACATTGTCATTCCTGGAACTGCACAACCCGAATCAGAATTTATCATAATACACTTCGGAAAAAACAATTTTTATACACAAAACACTGAATAAAACAACATTACCCACAAGAATGTCTTGGGTGATCTGTTTTATTTCACTTTACGCAGATGGAAAGTAAAAAATATGAACCACATTCTACTTCTATTAACGAGCTGATCTCACTTTATCAGATACCAACCCCTAAAAAAGGCAGTAAACATATTGTATATGCCTCCATCTCTTGTTGCCTCATTAACTGTTCCAAAAATAACTTTGTTTTAAAATTGTCTTCTCTACACAGAAAACTGGAACAAAAGGAAAGACACTTGATGTTTGCCCCAATTCTAACTCTCAGTAGCGAGTGTTGGGTCATTGTGCAACCAATATAAAACCTACCATCTGAAATGAAGAAGATCACTCCCAATCCTTCACTTCTCCCCATCCCCTCCATGCATTGTGGTATCAGCAGCAACCCTCTTCCATTGTCTCAAAGTGAGAAAGGCGAGAGGGTTAATTCTCAATCCATTTCAATTCAAGAGGATCCACCCAACCTTTAAGAAGCATCTAGACAAGCACTTGAATCACCAAGATGTAGAAGGCAAAGGATCAAGTGTGGATAAACAGAACTAGTATAGATAAGCACAATAGTTGGCAGGGATATGGTGAGCCAAGGGGCCTGTTTCTGCCCTATGTGACTCTACGACTTTGCCGCACACCCTTGTTAAAGCAGTTCCGACTGTTTGCACCAAGTCATGAAAATATGTTGGAACTATGGAAGTGAATTCCTGGCAACCTGAACCTAAATTCATGTCAAACAAATAATGGGGCTGGATTCTGCAACAAAAATAACAGAAAGGTTGTTGGGCCGCCTTAATTACAGAGTAAATCAAATAGCAATATCTGACCCGCAAGTGCATGATCAAATGCGGAAATCGGGAAGTGGTTGTCGGACTTCAAAAAAAGTTCTTTCAAAAGTATGTAATTGAGAGGTCCTCCATTCAAGTGTAGCAGAAGGTGTGAATTTGCTTTCCTTACCCACCAGACATCCATTACATATGTAACAAAAGGTTGGGCTTTGCCATTCAAGAGTTGATGTGATGTGACCAATCTTAATTATTGTTAAACCATACCCACATTTCCTTAAGATGTGCTGCTCCTCATTTTGTTCCCTTCGATGGCTACCTCATTAGTCCCGTAATAGAGAAAGATCTTAGTTGAGATCCTAAGAGAGGGAGCTTTGGTAAAGCAACCTTATTTGTAAATTTTAGTTCACTGAATGGGTATTTCATGTTTTATTCCCAAATCCATTATAACTGCCTTGTCTGTATAATCAACTTCTCAGTGTATGAAATGCAAACATGTTTAAAAATAATGTGTATGCTTTATTTTTTTGAACAGGTGAACTAATTAACTCCTAGTCATCTCAGTTTCCCCTGGAGAGAGATGTTAAATCTTTCTCTAAAGCAACTTTAAGAAACGTTAAGAATAAAGTGACAAATTTTGAAAGAAAAATGGATTTTTTGGGGTGGACAAAATAGTACAGAAGAAGAAACTTACAGGCAATAAATTTTTAACCATTTTAACACCTTTGCTGCCATCATTGCTGTTAAGTAGAACATCCTCATGGTTCTTAAAATTACCTCCCCTGTGTTAGTGATTAGCTGAGTTGTCAAACATCTATCATTTTCATGAGTGGTTAGTTTTTATTTCCCAGTCACATCCTCTGTATGATAATTTGTCAAAGCAGCTGTGAGCTCTACTCACACAACAGAAACTGAAAATAAATACATCTGCGTGTGTAAAAAAAAAAGCTTCTGAAGGCAGAATGTTGCTTGTAAAATGAGAATCATGTATATATGTTCATTATTTTGAGCTTTCATTAATTTAAAAATAATTTCTTCAGACTAGTTATCAATCACAAAGACTGTAATTGGCAAGGTCAAATGGTAGTAGCAGGTCATTCTTACAATATAGATAGTAATTAGAATTTAAAAGGGATATGCTATTAATGATATTGATTAATTCATTAAGAACATCTGTGGAAATATTGGGAATTTATTTGTAGTTGAATAAATCTACTTCATAATTACTTTAGCACTTCTATCACTTTCCTTTATTTACAACAAAAAAACACTAAAAGCAAGAACAAGACCAATTTCAAATCAATTTCAAATCATGGCAAAAGTCAGTAATGATTCAGGTGAAGGATGGTGAGGCTTTTATATTATTCCAACATCAAAATGTATCAATAATCAAAATATGCATTCATTGTCTACATTTTACAATATAATTGACTGTAATTTCATCCTTGAAAGAAATGTGAAAATTTACATAGTTTTTTTGGTAATAAGTTAAATGCTGAATTTTATCTGAATTCATGATGTAACGGTGATTTATTTCACTGAGGGGCTGAATTACTAATACATGCTGTGTTACTAATAGCCCCCTGAGAAGTTTTCGTATTTCCTGTCCAATGCTTAATGAGCTCACTACAGAATCCAAGTTATTTGTAAATGCCATTATGACCCTGCATTTCACATTCGGCTTGATGAGAGTTGCACAGAGACTGGTCACTCACTCACCACGTCCTATTCATGTGTCCGGGTTACAATTGGACCAAAGTCCAAGTTGCAAAGTCCCTCAGAAAGATGGATGAGACCATTATTAGAACAATACCAGGGATGAGCTTTCCCTTAATTTATTCACATAGGGAATGTAGAATTGCTGATTTAGCCAATATATATCGCCCATTCTTAACTGCCTCAAGAAGGTGGTAATGAGTCACCTCCATGTACCTTCGGAGTCTGTGTGGGAAAAGTAATCTTATGAGGCTGTAAGACACTGAGTTCCGGGATCTATTCCAAGCAGTAATGAAGGCAGAGCAATGTCTTTCCAAGTCAGGGTGGTGGATGATGAGATGACGATATTCCCATGTGCTTGCTTCCTTTGACCCTCAAGATGGAAGAGGTCGAGGGTTTGGGAGGTGCTGTTGAAAAAGCCTTAACAAGTTCCAACAGTGCATCTTGTAGATGATAGCCTTTGCAGTCACAATGCACTGGTGGTGGAAGGAGTGAATGTTTGAGATGGTAATTCAGTTGTCAATTAATTCTTCTGTTCAGTTATACAGTACGACTGGGTTGAGAAGATTTGGTGGCAATACTCAAATCATGAATAGTTTTGATGAAGTAAATGAAAGGAAACTGTTTCCAGTGGGTGAAGAGTCAGGAACCAGAGGATTTGGAAAAAAAGGTGATTGGGAAAAGAGCTGGAGGAGGAATATTAGTTCTTTTACAGATAGAAATATTGGAATGTGGATGAATTGCTGAAGGGGTGTGAGAAGCAGATTCAACAGTAATTTTCAAAGGAAAATTAAACAAATACCCCAAAGAATACAAGAAAACAAGAGCCACTTGCTCCCTCAAGCTTGCCTGCCAGTAAATATGATCATGGCTGATCTATGCTGGTCTCATGTCCACTTCTGCTCCATTTCTTCATAGCCATCAATTTCTTTATCTTTCAAAAATATATCTATTTCCAATGATCTGCCTTCCACATCTCTCTGGGATAGAACATTCCGTAGATTCACCAACTTCTGTGAGGAAAACGGATATGGAAAAAGGCTGGGGGAGTAGGACCAATTAGTAGATTCTTTCAAAGATCCAGCATGGTTAAATTGGGCTAAATAACCTCCTAATTTGCTTCATTATTCAAAGATTCCATAATCCCAAAGATTCTTCTTAAGTACGCCAAAAGAATAAGGGGAACATGTTTCGCAAACCAAGCAAAGTTTGCCTAGCAAGTTGGCAGTAACCAGCAGCTGAGGGAATGGTCCAAGGTAGGACAATTTGTTTTAGTGCCCTCTGAATTTGAACCATGTGCACAAGAAATCTGAAATTAACCAAAAACTTTAAGAATACTGGCTAAGAGTACAGAACAAGTTGCCAAACTCTGGAAACTCACCATTCCTAGGTGAAAAAAAATATGGGCAAGAGGCGTCAGAACAACGTAATCAAACAAAAAATAGAACATAGGAAATGTTCTATGTTGTGGCCCCTTTGGGCCACAACATTGTGCTGGACTAATTAAGCTAATGACTCCTAATCCCTTCTGCCTGCACATGGTCCATATCCCTCCATTCTCTGCATATTCATGTACATATCCAAGAACCTCTTAAACACTTCTATCGTATCTGCCTCCACACCACCCCTGGCAGTGCATTCCAGGCACCCACCACTCTCTGTGTAAAAAACTTGCCCCACACATTTGCTTTGAACATTCCCCCTCTCACCTTAAATGCATGCCCACTAGTATTAGATTTTGATTTTGATTCTGGGAAAAAGATGCCAGCTGTCTATTCTATCTATTCCTGTCATAATTTTATGAACTTCTATCAGATCTCCCCTTAGCCTCTGCCGCTCCAGAGAAAACAACCCTAGTTTGTCCAACCTGTCCTTATAGTACATGCCCTCTAATCCAGGCAGCATCCTGGTAAACCTGGTAAAATAATGAAGGAAATATCGACCAAATATTCGACAATGTTTACTGTCACAACTTTGGATAATGTGCAGAACTGATGGCATTTTTCTAACCAAATACTGTTGAGCTTAGGAAAACTGCACCAATGTGAAAGTCCCCAATTTACAGACCAAGTTCCACAGGGAATTTCCTGGCTGCTATCTGCCACTGGACTCCACATGGAGTCCAACTGTGGAGCAGGAAAATGCTGGAATTCTTCAGCATTCACACTGGGAAATTTTCTCCTGGATCCTGAGGCAGGATTCGAGTGGCATTCATCTCAGAAGAGATTTTACAGTTGCAAGAAAGAAAAGAATACCTAAGATACATTACATTTTTTTAATTATCTGTGCTTGTGTTATGTTTTTGGTTATTTGAATGTGCTACAGAGTGTTTTGTTAATCATTTTTAAATTATTTCTGTGGTTTTTACATCCTCTTATAAGGGCATTCTGAAGCTTAGAAAACAGTGATTGTTTTTACACCTGGCAAAGCTGGGGAAAGAGTTTGCCATGAAAAAAAAAGTTTCTCAGAAATGTTTTGCTGGCTCAATTGTATCACCCATTTCACCATACGAGAGACTGGCACTATTCCAGGAAAGTCTTGGTGAGTGGGGGTACCCTTCTGTATGGAGACAAGATTAATGCATAATATCATTGTATTTCAGCAACAAGTGTAGACAGTGGGCTCCATTGGCAAAATCCAGACAGTTTTCTCTCTCCACATAGCACCCTTGGAACATTGGCAGATTTTCCAGACGATCAGATGTTACTGCTATTATTACCCAAACACACTTTTATTACACTATTTTTGACATGTTGCACAGCAGTAAGTTTTCCAGTGAACCTGGTGGGTTTAAAGTGAACAGGATATAGACAAGCACTCTGGCCCCTGGATTTGGCCAAGTAACTTGCTCGCACTCTGAACCCTTGGCTCGCACTCCAGATTAATGAGTAAGCCTGATGGTTTTCTGGTTATTCAGCAAACCATCAGGATTTCTGAACAACCAAGTGCTGGGTTATCAGAGTTTTATTGTACTTAGCCAATTAAATCCAGGTACAATATACGATACTGTTGAAAAAAAACAATTTGAAACATTGATTTTCTTGCTCTGTCCACAGATGCTGCATAGTCCTGAACATTTCCAATGTCTTCTGGTTTGGTGGCACATTACATGCACACAGTCACATGTCAAACAGTCAAATCACATTGGGCAATGGAAATATCACTGGGAGTTGCAAAAGGAATAATCTTCTTGTGATCATTTCTTACATAGAACAATAGAACAATATAGCACAATACAGGCCCTTCGGCCCACAATGTTGTGCCGACCTTTAAACTACACCTAAGACGATCTAACCCCTTCCTCCCACATATCCCTCTATTTTAAATTCCTCCATATGCTTATCTAACAATCTTTTGAACTTGAGCAATGTATCAGCCTCCACCACCACCCCAGGCAGCATATCCATGCCCCAACCACTCTCTGTGTAAAAAATCTTCCTCTGATATCTCCCTTGAATTTCCCACCCATCACTTTAAAGCCATGCCCTCTTGTATTGAGCATTGGTGCCCTGGGAAAGAGACGCTGGCTGTCTACTCTATCTATTAATATTTTGTACACCTCTATCATGTCTCCTTTCATCCTCCTTCTCTCCAATGAGTAAAGCCCTAGCTCCTTTAGTCTCTCCTCATAATCCATACTCTCTAATCCAGGCAGCATCCTGGTAAATCTCCTCTGCACTCTTTCCAACGCCTCCACATCCTTCCTATAATGTGGCGACCAGAATTGGACACAGTACTCCAAGTCTGGTCTAACCAGAGTTTTGTAGAGCTGCATCATTACCTTGTAGCTCTTAAACTTGATCCCACGACTTATGAAAGCTAATATCCCATAAGCTTTCTTAACTACCCTATCCACCTGTGAGGCAACTTTCAGTGACCTGTGAATATGAACCCCCAGATCCCTCTGCTCGTCCACACTACCCAGAATCCTGCCATTAACCTTGTACTCCGTTTTGGAGTTTGTCCTTCCAAAGTGTACCACCTCACACTTCTCCGGATTGAATTCCATCTGCCACTTCTCAGCCCAGCTCTGCAACCTATCAATATCCCTCTGTAAGCTTCGACAGCCCAATCATTTCTTGGTAAATGATTGCAGGGAACTCAGTTGCGATTACCTCATTCAAATTCCCTGCCTTTATCATTCTTCCATTATTGGGAAGAGTTCAATGAATTGGTGTTATTGTACTATTTCAAACTTCCATTGTCTGAGATTCCATTCATTTAGACTAATGCATTTTATGCCCAAAACTGTGGAGTCATGATGTCCCAGTTCTATGTTCTGCCAGGGTTATTTTGTGCTGGCAATATCTGCTTGTGGAATCAGTCCCTAAGAGTGAAAGCAAACCTTGAACTAACACATTAATTACAGGCAACAAAGCCATCACCAGTAAATCTCTTTGTTCACTGTTCCCGGTGCCCTCAGCATTCATGCTCTGACTGTTCAAAGTTGACATCTTATCATGAAATCATTGCCTATATTTTTCTGGTAGAGTCCATCAGTGAGAATCCTCTCCTGCTGCCAGTACATTCTGGAAAATTACTGTTGCATTGGCCAGGATTTTCTGGTAAATTCTCTGAGCAAAATTCCACATCATTGCCATCAGTTTATGGATTAGTCTTGCAGATAGCCTACAAATGTACTTTCACATGACATTCACTTTAATTCAATAAAATATGTAGTCCCAGGTCGTGCATTACATGGTAGTTCTATAATATTGAAAAATATTAACAGTTGTTAAACAGCATGGGAAAAGGAGACAGTTACTAAAGGTTTTGCTATGTAAAATCCACATAGGCCCTTGTCACACATTTTATCTGAATGTTGATGTCACTCTGTTCACTTTCTATAAAAGCCAGGATAAGTAATAACATTTTATGTTTTAACAAGAAAAAATGTTGAATTACTTGGGCTCATTGACATAAAATAGTACTCCTGTGTTTGGGTGACTTGCAGTGCCGTTAGTTACACCGGTGTTTGCATTTAAATATTCTCATATGAATGCAAATGTTTATACATAAATATTAATGAAATTTTAATTAAACCAAAAATGTGTTATTTTTATCCAGAATAAATGATTTTTGGATTGTCTGCCTGAGAAGAAATGTACCCAGTAATTAATAATCCAAAAGCAGTAGGAAGTATGCACTTCCTCTCCATTTCTGCCTCTTTAAATTTCCCACATCAAACCTTATTCTGTCTCCTTCTATATTTGCCTCTGACACTCACAGCTGTCAAATGTTCATGTTTCCCAACTATACATCCAGGCTGTATCAGCATTTCAGATTTTACTTGCATGCAGATCACAAACAGAGTAATATATGTAATTAACTTTAAATGGCAGAAGTCATAAATAACAAAATGAATGCACCGGTGGGGTCATTCAGCCAGTTTTTCATACAACATTTCAAGTTCAAAAATAATGAAACACTAGACAAGAGAACGACAGATGTGTAATGTCTTCTTCCAAAGGAAGATGTTATCTGTATGCAAAAATGTTTCTTCCTCTGCACAAAAGGTGGCTTATTAAATCAGATGGTGCAAATCAGGCAACTCATTTATTTATAGTTACAGCGTTGCATCCTTGCATCTGCTCACAGCAATAAATCGCGCCTCACCCCACCCACAAAGCAAACTAACTTTTCTCTGTGGTTTGAATGCTTTGAAGGCATAGTTTGATTCCTATGACCCCCCAATACCACCTGGAAATCAGGCAACCAATAGAACTCCTTTGCATGAATACCGGGAGCATTTTTTCCATAATGATGTATATGATCAAAATAAATGAGAACAAAAATAGCAACAATTTTCCCTTAATCGTTGCAGGATGCAACATACAGCATTTAGCAATTCAAATTAATGTTCATCAGTACACATACTTGTCTGGTTTACGTGTTTTTATATGCCTGTGTGTGTGTGTGTGTGTGTGTGTGTGTGTGTGTGTGTGTGTGTGTGTGTGTGTGTGTGTGTGTGTGTGTGTGTGTGTGTGTGTGTGTGTGTATACTTCCACTGTAATGTAAATCTAAATTTTTATTAGGCGTAAATGTCTTCTATTTTTTAACCCTAGCTGTGAATTCAACTGTAAAGCAGAACATAGAATTTTACAAAATTATGATTTTAAATTTATTACATGGTACAGCTTGGTGACGTTATTGTTGCTTAGGAGACAAGCAGCATGCTACTGGCACAAATTAAACTCCACCACCCTTCTACAAAGCAGTTATACACTATGGAGAATATCTGATTTTCTGTGTAAATGTACAGTAAAAATCAATATGGCGTTCGTGACAGAAATTAAGTGTTTGAACCAAAAGGAGAGACTTGGTACTATTATAACAGATAACTTAATATAAAGCAGAAACATAGTAATTAATTGGATGCAAGATACTATTAAAAAAAAAATTCCCTTTATCTTTTTCACAAAAAACCATAGGTAAGAGATAGGATTTTTGGCTTGGCTGTAATGAAATAAAAAGCAGGCAATTTCTTTAAAAGCTGACTTGCCAGATTACCACCGAGCCAGTGAAGAAAATAAGCCACCTTTCCTTTTGAAAATTCTTATGAAACAGATGTCCATCGAACACATCGGAGATCATGGTGACCGAATGGCTGCCACTGCAGAGAATCAGCCTCTTAACAAGAGGTCAAGAGTTCAATTCTCAGTTTGAACTGCTGTAAACATTGAGCTTCTTTGCCCTGATCTCACTGGAGCTGCTTGTGGTAACACTGCCATGCTCCATCTCAAGGGGGATTTTCAGACGCAGTCTCAAACGAGAGAGAGCTATTTCTTATCAGTCCTTAGATATGATCACAACTGTGGCTACACCACCTCTTAATCATCATAGAATATGGCAAAGATTTGTAAAAATAGGGGAAATATCAAATCTCCAATCAAGTCAATGTGACGGTACAATCAGTACAATTTTGAATTCTTAATAAGCTGTTTTTACATCATGGAACTGAAGCACTTAGGGAGGCATTCACCCCACAGAATGCATGGCAACTCTTTCAAACTCATCACCCCCATATTCCCCTGGTAAATGGTTCACTTTAAATCAATCATTTTGTGTTATTGACCTTTCAATCTTTGGAAGCACTTTATCTTTAATTCATAAATATCATTCATGATGTTAAATACTTCCATCAATTTTCCTCCTAACCTTCACTCTTCCAAGGCAAACTCTCCTGATCTCTTCAGTAATACCTCACACCTAGAACCATTAAAGTACTTTGAAAGCCATCATGGTCTACTTGTGTATGCAATACAACGGTAATAACAGTTCAACATAATACTCCAGTAAGGCACCCCAGTCTGATGGAAAACACCTCCTGTGCCATATGGGAAATTGAGGATGATTCCGGTGTGTGGGTAGTGTCGTCAACTGGATAAGAAGATATCTTTATTAGTCACATGTACATCAAAACACACAGTGAAATGCATCTTTTGTGTAGAGTCCCCTGGGGGCAGCCCGCAAGTGTCGCTATGCTTCCGGCGCCAACACAGCATGCCCACAACTTCCTAACCCGTACGTCTTTGGAATGCGGGAGGAAACCAGTGCACCCAGAGGAAACTCACACAGACATGGGGAGAACGTACAAAGTCCTTACAGACAGCGACCGGAATTGAACCCAGGTTGCTGGCGCTGTAATAGCGTTATGCTAACCGCTACACTACCATGCCATGGAAATCTAAATATTGCAGATGCTAAAAATCTGAAATAAAAACAGAGAATGCTGGAAACACTCAGCAGGTCAGGCAGAATCTGTGGAAAGTGAAGCAGCGTTAATGTTCTAGGTCATTAACTCTTCATCAGTTGGATGAATCAGTTTCTAGAGCTTGAGCAATAGCTGACCTCACTATAGTCAATGAGGCTGAGTGTTTCATGGATTGCACATTTAAGAAAGCGATCACCCTCCAGCTCATAAAAATGTAGGAAGAAAAGAACTGGTTGACGGCAAACAGAGCCAAGCAGATGGTTCAGGAGACCTCCAGGTTTTGAGTACTGCTGATACCAGGATGGTATATTGTCTCCCTGGTGCTGGGGTTAATGATGTCACTGAGCGGATGGAGAAGTTTCTGGAGGAGGAGAGCTAGAGATCCTGTCCATTTCTGTACCAATGACATTGGTAGATAAAGGGATGAGGTTCAATACAGGCAGATTTTAAGCAGTTATGAAAAAAGAAGTGGAGTCTCAGTGAGGGTAATCTTCAGATTACTCCTGGAGCCAATGAGTATAGAAACAAAAGGAGAGCACAGATGAATGTGTGGCTCAGAGATGGTGAAGGAGGCTTTAGGTTCCTGGGACACTGGGACGACTTGTGGTGGAAGTGGGACCTGTACTGGCCAGGCAAATTACATCTCACCAATATTCCTGAAGGAGTGCAGTGGGGTAGCTGATGTCATTTGGCAGAAGAATGGGCACAGGTAGGCAGGACTCTAAAGAAGAAAAAAAAATGAAAAGAATTAAAGACAGAAATAGCAACAGCACAAGGGATACAAATAAGATTTGGACAGGACTTGGTTAAGAGAGACCTAAATAGGTTTATAATACACATAGCAAAAAGCATATTAAACTCTTTATTAAACTTTTCAAGGTGTTGATCAGACCATATTTGGAATATCATGAGCAGTTTTAGGCCCTGTATCCAAGGAAAGACATGCTGGCCCTGGAATGGGTCCACAAGAGGTTTATAAGAATGATCCAGGGAATGAAAGGGTTAACGTATGAGGAGCATTTGATGGCTCTGGACCTCAATGGAGTTCAGAAGGATGAGGGGGATCTCACTGAAACCTATAAAATACTAAAAGGCCTGGATAGAGTGATCGTGGACAGGATGTTTCCGTTCGTAAGAGAATCTAGGGTCCAAGGGCACAGCCTCAGAATAAAGGGACATCCCTTTAAAACTAAGATGAGTAGAAACTTCTTCAGCCAGAGGGTGCTAAATCTATGGAATTCGTTTCCACAAGAGGGCTGTGGAGGCCAAGTCATTGGGTGTATTTAAGGCAGAGATTGATAGGTCCTTGATTTGTGAAGGGTTTAAGGGTTACAGGGAGAAGACGGGAGAATGGGGTTGAGAAAAAATCTCAGCCATAAATGAATGGTGGAGCAGAATTGATAGGCCAAATGACCTAATTCTGCTCCTACGTCTTATGGTCTTATGGTCTTAAACAAAGTTGGAAAACTGCAGGTACAATTCAACATGTGGAATTACAAGGTTATAGCAATAACAGGGCCTTTGCTGCAAAAAAAAGGCAGGAATGGGTTCTAAACAAGGTGTTTAGGACAGATAGAAAATGTGGGAGTGGCAGTATTGATTAAATGACAGTATTGATCATTGCAATGCTTCAGAGAGAAGATGTCCTGAAATAATCAAGGGCAGAATCTATCTGTTCAGAGTTAAGAAACAATAAAGGCATGATTACACCACTCAGACTATTCTACAGGCTGCCAAATAGTGACCAGGATATGGAAGTGCAAATTTGCAGGAAATTTGCAGAGAGTAGCAAAAGCCATAGAGCAGTGATAATGGACTTCAACAGATCAAGTATATACAAGTATGAGAATAAGGGGCAAAGAGGGATAGGGGTTTCTGAAATGGGTTCAGGAAAACTTTCCTGATCAGGACATTTCTGATCCAATGAGGAAGGCAACATTGCTGGACTGAGCGATGCCAGGTGGAGCAATTTTGTGGGAGAACATATAGGAAACAGTTATCATAATGAGCTATGGGAAAGGTTATAGATCACTCTAAAGCAAAAACATTCCATTGGAGAAAAGCCACTTTTAATGGGATGAGATCAGTGCTGGTCAGGGTAACTTGAACTCAAAGCTTAGCGGATAAAACTGTAATTGAACAATGGAAGCTTTTAAGTGAATGTGGTTCAGTTGCCATCTAGATACATTCCAGGGATGGAGATGGGTAAAGGCCACATCCAAAAAGACAGTGAGCAACATAAAATGTGGTAGGCATTGTGGTGCAGCAGTTAATGTTTCAGGGACCTGGTTCAATCCTGACCTTGGGTGCTCTCTGTATGGAGTTTACATGTTCTCCCCATGACTGCATGGGTTTTTGCATAGTGCTGTACTTTCCTCCCACATCCCAAAGATTGGCAAACATAAATTACCCCTTGAGCAAAAAGGATCACAGGGAAGTCGATGGGCATGTGAGACAGGATAAGTTGCAGAGGTTGAGTAGAAAGCGAATAGGGCTGATGGGATTGTTCTGTGGGAGGTGGCATGGATCTGATGAGCTGGATGGTTTTCTTCTATGCCAGAGCAAGTAAATAAAGCAGACAGATGTAGCATATGGCAACCCAAGGTTGTTAAAATAAATGAGAACCAAGTTGATTGCTTGAGGTTTAGAGAGGAAATGAAAGAAGGAATAAGAGAGGCAAAAAGAGTATGAGGAAAGATTGGCAGCTGATATAAAAGTGAACCCAAAAAATTCCATTTGCACTTAAATAGGAAAAGGTTCAAAGAAGAGAATTTGGCCAATCAGAGACCAAGAAGGACAACATGGAGGTAGGTGGCATAACTGAAGTACCTAATGAGTGCTTTACATCAGCCTTTACTAAGGAAGAGTATCTGCAAAAGATGATGTGGTTTAGATCCTGGATGGGCTAAAACTGATAAAGACTACATTCAAAAAAAGGTACAGTGATAAATCCAGGTTAAAGCCAGTGATGGGGAAAGTTCCAAGTATAATAGAGGCAGAAGTGACCATCACCTGAACAAGGATGAATTGATCAAAGAAAGTCAACATAGATTTGTTAAAGGCAAATTATGTCTAACTAACTTAATAAAGTTCTTTGGAGTCCAGATGAAGGATCTGAATCCGAAACGTCAACTATCCATTTCCCTCCACAGATGCTGCCTGACCAGCTGAGTTCCTCCAGCAGTTTCTTTTTGCCAAGAGAGTTTTTTGATGAACTAACAGAGGAAGTTGATGAGAAAATATTGTTGATGTGGTATATATGGACTGTCAAAAGGTATTTGATAAGGTGCCACAAAATAAGTATCACAAAGGTTGAAGACCATGGTTGAAGTCCTGCAATGGAGGCCTATGTAACGTTTGCCTCCTTAATTGCTTGTTGCATTGGCATGCTTGCTTCAGAGACTGGTGTCCAATGACACCCATTTCCCTTTAAATATCAATATTTCCCAACCAATCCTCTGCCTTCTGGTTTTTCCTTCTGAAGTGGATAACTTGGCAGTTATCCATGTTATATCGCAACTGCCATGTATTTGCCCACTCAATTAATTTGTCTAAATTGCCTTGAAACTTCTTTGCCACCTCCTCACAACTCATAATCACATCAGTTTCATATTGTCAGTAAACTTAGAAATATTACATTTGGTTCCCTTATCCAAATCATTGATGGATACTGTGAATAGCACTGATCCTTGCAATGCCCCATTAATCCCCACCCACCACCTTGAGAGAGTCCCAATTATTCCTACTCTGCTTCCTGCCAATCAATGACAAAGGCAGCAATTGCAAGGGAACACCACCACCTGCAGCTTCCCCTTGAAGTCACACATTATCCTAATCTGGATATATGTTGTTGGTCCTTCACTGCTGCTGGGTCTACACAACAGCATGTGAGAATGCCTTCAGCAGATGGGCTGCAATGGTTCAGAATGGTGCCTCACCACCATCCTCTCAATGCAGTTAGGAAGGGTTTCACTAGTGATATGCAGATCCCAAATAAATTAATAAATCAAGGAAGGCACGATTATATTAAATAACGAAGCAGGCTAAAGGAGGTCAAGTAGCCTACTTCTGCTCCTATTTCACATTGTATGTTAGGATGCAGCCACAAGGGCTACAAAATAAGGATGAAAATTTTTGAATTGAGTCATTGCTTGATCTAAAGAGAAGGAACAGGAGTGATGGAAGAATGGGAAATGATGTTAGTTAGGATACAGGCAGCAGAATCCTGGAAATTAAATTAATTAAGTTAAATGAAATGGGAACTATTTGACATGTTTATGGAGAGCAGAATAAGACATACTAATAGGAAAAGTTTTCCATTGTTAATAATTTTTGTGAATTTATGAACCAATTTAGGAAGGATTGGGTTTACAAATCTGTTAAGATAGAGAGAAGACCCTTGTATTTCTCTAAATACAGTAGGTACAAGGGAAGAAATTGGACAGAGCTTTGAAATGGGCATGACACTCACAATGTGCAATAAACCCATGTCTGCATAACTGGGTGCTGGGTAAATCTGTGCTTGAATCTCACCACTGTGATTGAAGTAACCAGTCAGTATCTCTTGTGCCTTAGCACCAGTCAGAACTAGCAAGCAATAATTGGATCTTGGCCTAAAAGGGGAAGTGCTTTGTGGTCACATGTGGTGATGGAGTCATTTCAGAATTGGAGTGTGTGGCAGCAAACACTGTCAGTCACAGAGGGGAAGGAGATTTCTCTGGCATCACTCTAGATGTACTGGTGGGTGTGATGGGGAGGATGAGAGATGTCCTCTATTCACAAACAGCAGGAAGCCTACAAAGCTTACCATCAGGCACCAATGAGAGGAGGTCACATTGGAAGTCCTGGAACCAATACGAGAAGACGGTTAATGATCTCACCCATGTGGTGAAGGCTGAGTGAACAGACCTTAGACTCCCTTATCTTCAGATGCACTGTGAGCCTAACAGACTGGTTCTTGCAAAACACTCTCAATCTCAACAATCAAAGACCATTCATTGAGCAGAATCGTCTCAGTTGATGGAGATGTCAGGGTTCCAGTGAGGCACCCTCAAAGAAATGCAACTGTAATCAATAGCTCTCTGGACAACTGGTAAAGTTCGCAAGTTCTCTGCTTCGAAGGCAGAAGCAGAAGAAGTCAGCTGTCCTGATGAACAAAGTCTCAGTGATGCCCCTGACAGATGGTTGGGTTGGAACTTGTGAAAACCAACATATCAACAGTTGTGGTCTTAAAAATCTCTATGGTGAAGAAATTCAGGACCCCTGAAACCAGTTCTTCAATGCACAGGGCAACTGGTCTGGGTGTATGTGTCAAATCTCTTTGACCTCCTCCTTAATAAATCAATGCTCCTCATTCACACAATGTGGTCACAGAATACCCTTAACTGTTAGACACTCCAGTCAAGGGCTCTTCTGCTCCTTCTCCCTCTTGTTGTAGCTTGCCCTAGGAGTTAGCTGGGTCCTCTGTCCATTCTCCCAGTCAGGAGCTGCTCCAGGTTCTACAGACAACCACCCTCATCATTGACCAAGACTAAGAATAAATGGTCCAAAAATAAAAACAGATTCCAACCTCTCCACAAGTAGCACAACCCAATCCCCAATAAAAGTACAACCTTCAAATAGCGTGATAGTTGTGGATCTGGAGAGATGATGCCTCCTGCTGCTGATCTCTGTGTAAGCTGTGTGTTTACTTTTGGGGTTCAGTTTAGCAAGGTTGGTATTAATGCAGCATAACATCATCACCTACATCATCAACTGATTGCTTTAGATATGTCCCATTTGTGAATAGCATGTGCCCTATCGCACCACTCATTGTAATTAGTGCTGGAATGTACACTGCCGATTAGCACTTTCAACTGGGTCCTTCCACCACATGGAATTCCAGAATAAAGCTGTAAACAGTTTCATGTTTCCCTTAAACATTGACAACCCATCACTCATTTTGAAACTGTATTGGATGATCATTGGATTGAGCTCAAAGCTCCTAAAAATGACAGTCATTGAACAGTTTCAGGAAAACAAAAAGGACAATGGGTACACAAAGGGAAAGAATGAATGAAGTCTCAGCAAATTAATCACATTTAAACCTGTTTGCACCAATTAAATGTGACCACGGTAGTGTCTGCTCAAGGAATCACTTCTGACTAAAACTATCTCACCTGTTTATGTAGCTGTTAATCCCAGACATAAATAAAGGCTCCAAGAGAATGAGCAGTATTGAGTATATGTTTCATTTAACAATGCAACCTCACTCAGATCCTTCAGCTTGCCATTACTAGTTTCTCCTTCAAATTGTATTATTGTATTTGAAGTGCAGACCAACAAGGAAAGAATCCCAAGTTAAGAAGTGATCTTAGATCAGAAATCATATTCATTTATCATCTGATTACAAGGCAGCTCATGACATTAGTTGTATTTATTTCACCCTCATGTGCTCTGCTGCAGTGAGGTGATCCTTTTTATTTGATAAGCATCCTTCACTGATGTGTAGCAATCACGTATAATCTCACACCAGTTGCCCTGAAGTGCAAGCCATTAGCATCCTCACTAATGAAGTATCACCAGATAAGCAGGAGCTGCCAGGTCACCACGGCTCTGTGGTTTCTCTCAGCTCTGAAAGGTGTTGTGCCCTCTAAATGAAAATGCATTTGAACATTACTTCTGCAACAAATATCATTTATAGCAAGGTTAAATCAAAAAGTACAGTAACAGCTAGGTCACAGTGCCACTTCTGAGGTTGTGCTCCGCTGACTATAAGGCTACTCCCTTTCCCTTCAAAGTCCACACAGTTATCTTTGATGACTCATAAAATATCCCTCCCATGGATGGGCTAGCTTCAGACTCCGACAACCACAGCCACCTGCCTTCCTGTGAAGTATGACTCCCTCCTCTCTGGGCCCATTGAATTCAGTTTTAGCGTGAAACTTTGGTGCCACACTCAGTCAAATGCTGCCTTACCATCAAGGGCAATCATTCTGACCTGACCTCTGGAAATCAGCTCTTTGATCCATGTCTGGACCCAATCTGTGATGAGGTCTGCAGCTGAGTGGTCCTGGGGAAACCTGGACTGGTTATCAATGAGTCTCTATCTCTTGACAGCACTGACAGCTGATGTCACTTTGCTAATGATTCAGAGTAGACCGGAGGGGCAGTAATTAGCTGGATTGGATTTGTCCTGCTTTTAGTGAACAGGACTTTGTGAACAATTTTCCACATTATCTGATGTTATAAGTTCACTGGAACAGCATGGCTAGAGCTAGAGCTGGTTCTGGAGCACAGATCTTCAGTATCATAGTTGTCATGGGGGACCTTAACTTCCACATAGATTGGACAAATCAAGTTGGTTGAGGCAGTCTTGAGGAGGACTTCTTAGAATGCATCCGTGGTAGCTTTCTTGAACAACATGTTACTGAACCCACAAGGGAAAATGTTATCTTAGATCTGGTCCTGTGCAATGAGACTGGTAAAATTAACGATCTTGTAGTTAGGGATCCTCTTGGAAAGAGTGATCATAGTATGAGTGAATTTCTCATATAAGCGGTGCAATAGTTCGATCTAAAACCAGTGTATTATGTCTAAACAAGGGAGACTATAACGGAATGAGGGAGGAGTTGGCTAGCGTAGACTGGGAACACAAACTATATGGTGGGACAGTTGAGGAACAGTGGAAGACTTTCAAAGAGATTTTTCACGGTGCTCAACAAAAGTATATTTCAGTCAAAAGCAAGGACAGTAAGGGTGGGGAGAGCCAGCCTTGGATAATTAAGGAAATAAAATAAGGCATCAAGCTAAAAGCTCATGCGTGCAAAGTCCCCAGCAGTAGTGGGAAACTGGAAGATTGGGAAAACTTAAAAAAGCAACAAAGAACCACTAAGCAAGACATAAGAAAGGGGAGGATAGATTATGAAAGTAAACTAGCACAAAATATAAAAATAGATAGTAAAAGCTTTTATAATTATATAAAGCAGAAAAGGGTGGCTAAAGTGAATGTAGGTCCCTTGGAAGATGAGAATAGGGAATTAATATTGGGCAATGTCGAAATGGCTGAGGCCCTGAACAACTATTTTGTGTCGGTCTTCGTGGTGGAGGACACATCTAATATGCCTAAGAGAGATGTTATGGCTACGATGGGAGGTGAGGACCTTGACACAATCACTGTCACTAAAGAGGTAGTGATGAGCAAAATAGTGGGCCTAAAAGTAGACAAGTCCCCTGGTCCTGATGGAATGCATCCCAGGGTACTGAAAGAAATGGCAGAAGAGGCGGTTGTGATAATTTATCAAAATTCTCTGGACCCAGGCCAGGTTCCAGTGGAATGGAAGACAGCGACTGTCACGCCAATGTTTAAAAAAGGATGTAGGCAAAAGGCAGATAACTATAGGCCAGTTAGCTTAATGTCTGTAGTCGGGAAAATGCTTGAAGCTATCATTAAGGAAGAAATAGCAAGACATCTGGATAGAAGTGGTACCATCAGGTAGACACAGCATGGATTTAGGAAGGGCAGGTCCTGTTTGACAAACTTACTGGAGTTCTTTGAGGATCTAATGAGTGCAGTGGATAGAGGGGATCAGGTGGATGTTGTATACTTGGATTTCCAGAAGACGTTCGATAAGGTGCCGCATAAAAAACTTATCCATAAGATAAGGATGCATGGAGTTGGAGTAATGTATTAGCCTGGATAGAGGATTGGTTAAGCAATAGAAGGCAGAGAGTTGGGATAAATGGGTGTTTCTCTGGTTGGCAATCAGTGGTGAGCGGGGTGCCGCTGGGGTCGGTGCTGGGCCTGCAACTGTTCATGATATACATTAACAGTTTGGAAGAGGGGACAGATTGAAGCTTATCTAAGTTTGCTGATGACACTAAATTGAATGGAAAAGCAATTATGCAGAGAGGTACAGATAGGTTAAGTGAATGGGCAAGGGTCTGGCAGATGGAATACAATGTTGGTAAGTGCAAGGTCATCCACTTTGGAAGGAAAAATAGAAGATCAGATTATTATTTAAATGGTGAAAGATTGCAGCATGCTGTTGTGCGGAGGGACTTGGGAGTGCTTGTGCATGAATCACAAAAGGTTAGTTTGCAGATGCAACAGGTTATCAAGAAGGCAAATGGAATGTTGGCCTTCATTGCTGGAGGGATTAAATTTAAGAGCAGGGAGGTTATGCTGCAACTGTGCAGGGTACTGGTGAGGCCACACCTGGAGTACTGCGTGCAGTTCTGGTCTCCTTATTTGAGGAAGGGTATATCGGCTTTGGAGGCAGTGCAGAGGAGGTTCACCAGGTTGATTCTGGAGATGAGGGGGTTAGCAAATGAGGAGAGATTGAGTCGCCCGGGACTATACTCACTGGAATTCAGAAGAATGAGAGGGGATCTTATAGAAACATATAAAATTATGAAAGGGATAGGTAAGATAGAGGCAGGAAGTTTGTTTCCACTGGTAGGTGAGACTAGAACTAGGGGACATAGCCTCAAGATTCAGGGGAATAGATTTAGGGCAGAGATGAGGAGAAGCTGCTTTTCCCAGAGCATAGTGAATCTGTGGAATTCTCTGCCTGGGGGAGCAGTGGAGACTACCTCATTAAGTACATTTAAGACAGAGTTAGACAGATTTTTGCATAGTAGGGGAATTAATGGTTATGGGGAAGAAGCAGGTAGGTAGATCTGAGTCCACGGCCAGGTGTGGCCTCACCAGTACCATGATCTTATTGAATGGCGGAGCAGGCTCGACAGGCCAGATTGCCTACTCCTGCTCCTATCTTTTATGTTCTTATGAAATGTCTGGCCCCATACTTTGCTCTATCCACTGTTCTCAGCCATTTTACAATATCACCTGGAGTGAATCAAATTAACAGGAGACTGGCTTCTGTGATGTAGAGACCTGAGGAGGAAGCTGAAGTGGAGCAACCATTTTGCACTTCTGGCTGAACGTGGTTGCAAATGCCTCAGCTTTGTTAATGACTGGTCCCCTCCATCGTTGAGGGTGGGGATTCTCCTTTTTCCTGTTAGTTGTTTAATTGCCCATCACCATAATGACTAAATGTGATAAGTCTGCAGAACTTCAATATGATCTGTTGGTTGTGAGGTTGTTTGTCTCTGTCTATTGCACATTGCAGTTGCTGGTAAGGAGTCAAGTAGCCCTGTGTTGCCTCTGATGTGCCCTTTTACACACTTCAGTGACCCAGGGTTGATTCCCTGCTTGATAGTAATGGAAATCTTTTTCCCAGAGTAGAAATGTCAAATACTAGAGGGCATAGCTTTAAGGTGAGAGCTTTAAGGTGTGGGCAGCCATCCTCTATGACCAGTTTTATAACAGGTGGTGAAACTGAACAGATTCCAAAGGGCTGGCAACACTTATGGCACACATAACAAATGAGGTTATTCATCAGATGGCCCACCACTAGTTCTTGCCAGTTCTATTTTATTTTTCTGCTGAAGCAGAACAGGATGACTTTCTTTGCCGACATTATATTAGACAATTGCAGCATAAGAGTATAATGCAGTGCAATCCCAGAGACAAAGCCTGTTCCAGTGAGACAAGCAGGCATGTCTACCAATCGTAAAGGAAACGCTGGCGTTAGAGTTGTCTTTAGTTATTAGTTTTTCATGAGCCTGATGTCAGAAACCACAACATCTGGTGCCTTCCAATTCCTTTCATTCCCACCCTCAGCTGGTTGTGGAACTTTCAACCTCACCAGTGTTTCATTTGATCCAAGTGATCTAACTCCACTTCTATAAACTTTAAGGAGGATTTAAAGGTTTTGAGCAAAGTTTTACTTTACTTCAGCTAAGGTAGTTTTGCACCATCTGGACAATCATCCATTTTGTTCCTTTGATAATATTTTGAGAACCAATTGTTTTTTTAATCATTTCCTCCACATCTTCTCTATTTTCTATTCAACCATTATTTGTAAACAAAAACTTATAATAATACTATCTGTCTGCCATATGTTAATCTGTCACAAGTAGGTACCCTCTCCCATCGTGAAGTGTTGTTCTCTTCCCTTTCCCTTTGGGAAGAGAAATGGAGGATGGAGTTTAACCCGGATAAATGTGAAGTGTTGCACCTTGGTAGGACTAACGTCAAGAGGCAGTACACTCTTAAGAGCAAGAGCCTTAACAGTGTTGAAGAGCAGAGAGACCTTGGGGTGCAAGTCCATGGCTCATTGAAAGTAGCTACACAGGTAGATAGGCCGGTAAAGAAGGCTTATGGACTGCTTGCATTCATTAATCGAGGTATTGAGTATAGGAGTCAAGAAGTTATGACGCATTTCTGCAGAACTCTGGTTAGGCTGCACTTAGAGTACTGTGTGCAATTTTGGTCACCTCACTATAGGAAGGATGTCGAGGCTTTAGAGAGGGTGCAGAGGAGGTTTACTCGGATGATGCCTGGATTACAGGCCATGTGCTATCAGGAGAGGCTGGACAAACTTGGGCTCTTTTCTCTAGAGCTGTGGAGGCTGAGGGGTGATCTGTTGGAAGTGTATAAAATTATGAGGGGCACAGATAGGGTGAACAAGCAATATCTTTTTCCCATTATTGAGTGATCCAAAACCAGAGGGCATGCATTTCAGGTGAGAGGGGGTAGATTCAGAACAGACGTGAGGGGTAAGTTTTTTACTGAGAGAGTGGTGGATGCCTGGAATGCGTTGCCTGATAGGGTGGTGGAGGCAAATTCATTGGGGGCTTTTAAGAGGGGCTTGGATGGGCACATGAATGAGAGTAAAATGGAGGGATGTGGGCATTCTGTAGGTAGGAGGGATTAGCTATGTCAGTATAACATTATGGGCCGAAGGGCCTGTTCTGTGCTGTACTGTTCTATGTTCTATGTTAACCATTCTTTTACTTTTCATTGCTCAATGGATGGAGAGTCATAATGTTAGAGTTGTACAGCAGAGAAACAGGTCCTTTGGTCCATCATGTCCATGCTGTCCATTGTACCTATCTACACTAATCCCATCTACCTGGATTAAGCCCAAAACCTTTATGTCATGGAAAACAAAAACCAATTCTATATCTTTTTTTTGTTCCATTAACCTTCTTCATGATCTCTTTTAGTCCTTATTATACCTTTCCAGCTCTTCACATTTTCTAACTCCCAGGATTATCCTTAGTACTGTTCAACTAAGTTTTATCATCAGCCCCATTTGTAATTTTGCTTTAGTTACCATTTCATTGTTTATCAATGGAAGTTATGGTTTGATGCATCCCCTCCTGCTCCTTTGTAAGAATACTTCAATTCATTATATTTCATATTGGATAACTTCTTAATGCTGATCTAGTGAGTATTTCCCTAACTCTGATTAACATGGTCCTTCCCAACTTCGCTAATGTAGAAACTTGTGACAAACCTAAAATGAGACAGAAAATGCTGTAAATGCTCAGCATCTGCGGAGAGAGAAAGAGCTCTCTTTTTAGGTCATTGAGGTATCATCAGAATGGAGAAAACTTAATGATAATGAAAGCTTATGATTCGCGAGAAAGGGAGAGGGGGGCAGGGGGACCCAAGGGGAAGCTCTCTGATAGCAGGAGGGCAGTGAGACTGGAAGACAATAATGGTGGTGGAACCAACAAAGAGGGCGGGAAAGGCTGCTGAATAACAAAAAGCAGGGTCTGGGAGAGGTGCCATTCGAAGGAAATGAATGTTTCCAGATGCGACAAAACTTATAACACGTCAGAGCGCGGCTGGCAGTTCCACTCAACCTAAGTAAGAATAACCCACTTGTGGGAATGCAGCATGCCAATACACATTGGGTGGAGGGTAGGTGGGAGGTGGTGGGGGCGTTGTGGGTGGGGGGGGGAGGGGGAAGAAAGAGAACACCTTTCATTTTCCAGCAATAAGACCACTGTGATTTGGCTCATTATTTTAGGCCATAGCAACACACTCACAGAACAGCTAAACCAATGAGCATGGGACAGGCATTGGAAGTTCAGTCACGGTCCCTGAAATATCCCAAGCCACAATAATTTATGAAAGTTTTCAAACGCTATATCCGAGAAGATATAAATCATCAGGGGAGCACTACAGATGTCAAACTCTACAGAGACAGCTAATGAATCAAGATATTCTCTACCGCAGTGAATTATATCTCCTCTGGTATAAAGAAGTTGTTTCAATTAGTGTATCCATTTGACTAATGCAAGTGACCTCTTCTTAGTCATTCAGTAGAATTCTCTCCTGCTTAAAGAAAATATTCGGATTCCCTCTTAGGAAATTGATCCGTTGAGTAGACAGCCCTGAAAGTTCCCAGACAGTGACTCAGTCTGTCAAACTGATCCCACGCTCCAATGATCTCCTACAAGGTCCATCAGTAAACAAGGAAATAATGAGAGATTCCGTCATGCAATTAGGCAAGGCAAAGGTGCAACAGTTAGTACTGCTGCCTCACAGCTCCAGAGACCTGGGTTCGATCCTGACCCCGGGTGTTAACTTTGAGTTTGCACATTTGCCCTGTGACACTGTGGGTTTCCAATGTATGCTCCAACCTTCTCCCACATCCTAAAGACATGCTGGTAAATTAATTGGCTACTGTAAGTTACCCCTTAATGTAGGTAAGTGGCAAAAAATCAGAGGAAAGTTGGTGGACATGTGAGAGAGAATAAGTTGCAGGACTCATGGGAAATGAGTGGGGAAGGGAACTGAAGGGATTGCACTGATGGGCTGAATGGTCTTGACGATGTAGTAAGTTTACAAATATCATTGGGGTACCTGAACCATGAGAGATATCTCTTAGAATCCTTCCTGTTCACATAGGCTAAAAAGTCTTGGACCTGCTACCATCCAGGTGATAGTCTAATCCCTCCAGATTAAAGAATTTGGTTAAAACTCAGATCTTGACGGTTGTTACCCACATTTCAGAACAGAAAACTAATGTTAAGCCCTTAAAATTGCTGCAATACCCAGATTCTCTGCCTGTACTCTCAGGTGTGGAATGATCAATCTGCCACTACACACCATAATTCAAATGGAAAGAAAATCAGATTTCCCTTGATCCTGGAAAAAAAGTATCTTTTTTGCTTTCTGTTTATGCATTGGCCATTTTATTGCAGGGAGACTTTGAAGAATTTCAATATGAATTCAATATGAATTCAATATGTTCAATGATTCTATCAGTACAAATAAAAGGCAGGAATCTAAATAAATGTGTTTGAGCATCACTAAAGTAAAATACTACATGCTGGAAATCTGAAGTGAAAATGAAAATGCTGGAAATAACAAGTCAATCACCAGAGAAAAAATAAAGTTAATGTTTCAGATAAATAACCGTTCAGTCAAACTTCTGCTGATAGGTCATTAACCTGAAATTTTATGTTTCTCCACCCTCACAGATACTGTCTGACCTGCTGAGCATTTCAAACATTTTGTTATTTTATTTTAGTGCATTGCAAGCTGTTGTGTGGGCGTTTAAATCTATTGAACAATATAACATACATCATATTATGTTAACAGATATTTAGCCTCATCTTCATAAGGGTTCTCCCAATTGTTCACAAAAATCTGATAAAGAACTACATAACCCTGAAAAATAGTATTCATGCTGTATACATCATTCATCCAGGATATCCACAGATCTTCCATAAATTACATTGATTAAAGGCCCCTGTGTAAAGACAACCACTTAATCTGAACACAACTCATTGTTGTGTAGCTGGACCCTGCTTTTTTCACTCATTTTACTACCTTAGCAAACTCCAGATTAATTTTCTGATTTCATACTTCTGGTTCTGGGTTGAACGAATCAACTACCACCATTCCTGGGAAAATGTATCATTACCTAATATTTGCTGATAAATTCACTATTATATGGTTGGTGTTTGTCAGGTACAAATATCCTGTAAATTGGTTTGCCTATTAAGTTATCAATAAATTAAAGACAGATTACATTGAAAATAACATTGGTACAGATCAAATAATCAGCCAGAGTTATACATCCAAATAAACAAAATCACATGTCTTACCTTTATGGTTAAAAAAATGCAATGGACTGTTTAAGCTTGAATCCACTCAGCCAAAGGAAATACCAACAACAAATCTACATAGATTATGGTAAGAAAGACCTGCATTTACGTAGTGACTTTCACTGAACCTCAAAGATTGCCAGCCAGTGAATTGCTTTCTCCTTAGGTTTTCCTCTGCAATGTACAAAATATGATGTGACAGCCAGTTCAAGAACAGCCTTGTCTCATAGACAGCCAGGTGATAATGACCAGATAATCTGTGTTTTTTCTTACTGTGGATAATTGTTATGGACTAGGTTACTATTGGTGTATGTCCCTTTAAGATAGAGCATAGTGGTGTGTGTGTGTGTGTGTGTGTGTGTGTGTGTGTGTGTGTGTGTGTGTGTGTGTGTGTGTGTGTGTGTGTGTGTGTGTGTGTGTGTGTGTGTGTGTGGCGTGATGACGACAACAGAAGATAAGGACATAATGATGTTTCTGGAGGACAGAGAGAGGAGAGAGAGAGAGGAGAGAGAGAGAGACCTGCTAGTCTCTATCGATGGATGAAAAACAATAACGGTGCCTGTCACTACAATCCACGTCTGGATTTTTGGGATAATCCAGTGGAGATCACTTTGTTGTTAACCTGTAGTGGGAAACAGGTATTTGTGTGGACAGCCACGATTCGAGTGACTTTCGGGGTGGCAGATGCTTTGGAACAAAGCGGTGGAGTGGTCACTGCTGAGTAGACACTGAGGTGTCGTATGGGTTCCATCGTGGAACACTTGGATTTCATAATTACTCTCTATTTTCTCTCTACGTTTTGTCTTCAGTGAACGGTGGTTTTGCAGAAGCCTTTGCTCACATTTCACCTTACGGCTTGCTGAACTGAACTTTGAGAACTATTCCTGGACTTGGAGTTTGGGAATTTGCCACACACACTTTGAGTTTAGTTTTTGGGGTTAATGTTTAAGATCTAACATTTTTACTTCTAACATTCTAACATTTTTACTTTTATTTTTCTTATTATCATAAGTACTTATTAATAAAATAGTTTTTAACACTTATACATGACTTGTAGTGTGTTTCTTTTGTTGCTGGTTCGTAACAATAATTGAGGAATAAAAGGAATAAACGCTGGCCAGAACTCAGGGAATAACATTCTTCAAATTAATACCATGGGGTCCATTACTTGAGAGAGCAGTATGGACCTTAGTTTAATTTATCTGATTCATTTATCAGAATCTCCAACAGGGCAGCACCACAATAGTGTTATCAACATAATTTTTACTGCGGTGTTTCTAAAGTGAGATTTGAACCCACAACCATCTGAATCAGAAATGAGAGTACATCCAACTGAGCCACAACACAATGTACCTTGAACCTTTGATCTGATGTTTGATACATCATTGTATTTGATTTAAATAAGAATTGACTGATATTGCTCTGTGACTTCGCTATGAATTTAAGAGTCTATCACAACAGCAGTAAAATAGGGTGTGACATTCCACAATAACTGCAAATCGTAGCATCAGAGGAAGACATGGCTGTTGAGAGATATCAAACACCATCTGCTGGGGCACCAAGGTACTACAGAAGATGGTCTGACAATTACTGCAAAAAGGTGATGTGGATTACAGAGTTATGTTAATTCTGCAGTACAGAAACAGGCTATTTATCACAAGTGGTTTTCAGCAGCCATTTATTTTCAATGGGAGCCTCCTTCCACACATCTAACAGCATCAGCATAGCCTTCCATTCCTTTCTCCTTAAACTCGTCTGGCAACTCCTCCACTTCACCAATGCATTACATAGAAGGTTACAGGAAACTGTGTGTTTCACGAGTGCATTTTATATTTCCCACCCTTGGGATTTGAGATTAATTGAGGCGTGAGATTGCAGCGGTAAAGGATGATAAGCTTCTTTTGCAGTGGTGCATGGGCTGGGCAGGAATTTGGGACAGAAACTGGATCTGCAATAGACAGCTCTTTCTGTTTCTGCTAGAAATTGTGGAACCTTTAAGGCAATCTTTAGTGCACCCACCAGTTTGTAGGTGGGCATATTCTAATCCGATGTAAATGAGACAAATACATCATGCAATTTATTTCCGTTATTTAGTCGCAGTGGGTGAAGGACATGAGGACCTCTGAATGTAACAGGTCTGTTGTGCAGGGTAATTAACTACTATATCCACACTGGCAGAAAAACTTCAGTTTATGAGACTAACATTGTGAGAGACAGTATCCTCCACCCTACTGAATACCCCAGCATCAGTATTGTTGGTATTTCCTTTGGCTGAGTGATTTCAATGTAACTTGAGGACCCAGTTGGGAAGCCTGCCCAAGAAGGAGAGGTGGGGAATTGGGGGGAGTGGGTTGGAGCAATTTTTGCTGCAATACTTTCCGTCAGTAACAGCTGGAGGTATAAAGAAACAGGGACAAACCCTTAGATTAAAGATGGGTTCAAGGTAATCACATTTTTAAAAAATATTCTAATTCAAGAGGCTCACTGGTTTGGCTTTCATTATTATTATATAATTGGGAGATGTAAATTGGTTTACTATTGTCATAAGTACCGAGGTACAGTGAAAGACTTGTCTTGCATACTGTTCACACAGATCAATTCATTACAGCAGTGTATTGAGCTAGTACAAGGTAAAAACAATAATTAGAGTGCAGAATATAGTGTTACAGTACAGAGAAAGTGCAGCGCAGGTAGACAGTAGGGCGCAAAGTCACAACGAGGTAGATTTTGAGATCAAAAGTCCATCTTATCATACGAGGGAACCATTCAATAGTCTTATAATAGTGGGATAGAAACTGTCCTTGAGCCTGGTGGTGCATGCTTTCAGACTTTTGTATCTTCTGCCCGATGGGAGGGGGGAGAAGAGAGAATGTCCCGGATGGGTGGGGTCTTTGATTATGCTGACTACTTTACCAAGGCAGCAAGAAGTGTAGGCAGAGTCCATAGAGGGAAGGCTGGTTTCCATGATGTGCTGAGCTGTGTCCACAACTCCCTGCAGTTTCTTGTGATTACGGGCAGAGCAGTTGCCATACCAAACCGTGATGCATCCAGATAGGATGCTTTCTATGGTGCATCAATAAAAGTTGATGAGGGTCAAAGGGGACATGCCAAATTTCTTTAGCCTTGCAGGGAAGTAGAGGCTCTGGTGAGCTTTCTTGGCCATGGTGTCAATGTGGTTGGACCAGGACAGGCTATTGGTGGTGTTCACTCCTAGGAACTTGAAGCTCTCAACCCTCTCGACTCCAGCACCACTGATGTAGACAGGAGCATGTGCACCGCCCCTCTTCCTGAAGTCAATGACCAGCTCTCTTGTTTTGCTGACATTGAGGGAAAAGTTGTTGTCATGACGGCATGTTACTAGGCTCTCTATCTTCTTCCTGTACTCCAACTTAGCATTATTTAAGATATGGATGTCATTGGTAAACGTTGTTACATGAACTAAGTGAACAAATCTGACTGGGTTCCAGCATGAAGCTAAGTAAAAATCTCTAATCTAAAGGATATTATTCCCACTTACTGTGGAGACGTGTTGAGTTCCAACTTCAGATTTACACAAGAATTGTAACACTGATTAAAAAGCACATTATTGCCATTCTTTTAGAAGAAAAAACATTGTTCATATACGAAGTGATATTGTGCTCCTTTCTACATTGAACATAGCTATACACCCATTAGGGAAATCTTGACAGCAAGGAAAGAATAGCTACTCTAAAAATAAGTGATTGTGAGAGGGGGAAAAGTTCAAAGGAGATGTACGGGGCAAGTTTTTTACACAGAGAGTGTTGGGATGCGCTGCCTGGGGTAGTGGTGGAGGCAAATACGATAGGGGCATTCAAGAAGCTCTTAGATAGGCACATGAATGTGAGGGAAATGGTAGGATATGGACATTTTGTAGGCAGAAGGGATTAGTATAGTTGGGCATTTTATTACTAATGTAATTCGACGCAACATTGTGGGCCAAAGGGCCTGTTCCTGTGCTGTACTGTTCTATGTTCTAAAACACTAATCTTTAACGACTAAGTGTGAACGACTCTACTTTTCTGCCAATTCATTTTTAGTTACACATTAATTTTTTGAAGGCCTACTTGTGGTTGGACCATTTCAGCAGAATCCCTAATTTCTCCTGTAAGAACATCACTTTCCCTAATGAATCTTGTTAAAGGAAGTCAAGTTAAGGTTCAGTGAGCCTAAATTGATGATTAGTCTCACCTGAGTATATTCTGGATTCACCACAGTTGTTACTGATCAGAAGCCAATTAAGCCACAGCTAGCAAAGGAAAAGGAACTTGTGACTCTGACATTCCAGTAAATTTCTTTGTAAACTTACATCAAGAGAAGGCTTTAATCCAAGATAAATTGGAGTTGTTCTGTCAATAGAAAGCCAGACTAGTCATAATTCCTCCGTTTTCTTAACTGGACACTAAAAAATGAAGAATTATAACTAACCTGATGATATAATTATATCCATAGAATGCCTCATGTCTCATGTAAGGTTATCTTACAAGACCACCAGCTCGTTCTCAAGCAATAACATTCTTTCAGCCACATTTTTAATGGGCATCATCTTTGTGGAAATTGCCCTGCCAAGTTTCACTGTATTTCTTTTACCATATAATTTATGCTTCAATTTCCAGAATGTTTAATGATGATCAGTTTTCAAGCATCCAGAAATTAGCTGAGTTTGCATTTCTAATTAATGCATGTGCTGCATAACTACTGTTGTATTGTCTAACACTTTGCATTCAATTTCCCACAGAAACAAACTTCTATACAAACAAATGGTCTGTTTAATGCAAATCCAACTTCAGAACCCAACTTATTTTTTTACAAATAGTGTTTCTGCAACAAATGGTTTAATTAAGCCTGCAATGCACAATATCTGTATTGTCTTAGCTTTTGACTCAATATAGATTTACAAAACTTTAGAATTATCTCAATTGTTGATTCAACAACTTTTTTAAAACATGGTGAAGACTACAGATGGAAAATATAAGTTTACTATACTCATCCTAGCAGAAGGAAGGCTCAAAGGAAAGAACTCCAGTACCTTACTGGTTGGCCACCTTGTCCAGGCCCAAACCATCAGAGTCAGATCTAGTGACAAGCAGATGACCTTCTCAGGCTTATGCAAAGGGCTCTGGAATGGTTACTTGAATTTGAATAAAACTTGAAGCAAATTGAATTTGAACTTGAACTGAAACAAACTTGGATTAAAAATGGACTGTGTACCAACAAGATAAGACCTCTGGCAAAGTTACAGTCATCTCGTATATAAAAGACAATCTGCTGGAGAAACCCAGCAAGCTGAGCAGCATCTGTGGGGTGAGAGGAACTGTCGACATTACAGGTCAAAACCCTACATCAGTCCTGATGCAGGGTTTTGACCCCAAAGCATCAACAATTCCTTTCCTCTCACAGATGCTGCTTGACCCATTGAGTTACTCCAGAAGATTGTTTGTTGCTTTAGATTCCAGCATCTGCATCTCTTGTGTCTCCTTATATGCAATATGTATAGTCTATAGCAGAAAATACTGGAAATACTCAGCAGATCAGGCAGCATCTGTGGAGAGAGAAGTAGAGTTAATGTTTCAGGGTGAGCAATGTTCTGGTGACGTTAATTCTTTCCATCTCTCCACAAATGCTATCTGACCAGCTGTATATTTCAAGCATTTTCTGTTTTATCTCAGATTCCCATCATCTGCCATATTTTGATTTTGGCTTTTTTTTTCATTTATGGGATATGGGTGTCACCTGAAGGGTCATCATTTATTGCCGATCCCAACTTGCTTTATAGTATGTGTCCTAACACAGGAATAGTGCAGAGGGGTTTGCACAACAAATGTACACCTCTCTATTGGCAGAAGATCTCCAAAAACCCCGGAGAAGCAATGGAAATTACACTCGCGTCAGTCCTCCAATGCTCTGGTAAATACTCCGACCAAGATACAATGGACAAGTAGTGAACCCCTGTTTTCTAATTGGTGAGAAACATTCCAAATTCTTTTCCAGCCTACCAGAGATTAGATTTTAGAAATGCAGTATTTACAGTTCATGACATTTAGTAAAGGCACTGATAAAACTGTCTATTTAGAATCTAAAATAAGTTCCCTAGATCAGATGGCCATAAAGTTGCTGTAAAGCATGCCAAGGGCAGTTTTATCTAAATAATCAAAATGTTAAAATCTGAAACAGTGCCAAGTAAAAGCTGCTCCTCAAAGTATTATGCCAACAGGATAAAAATGTCAAAATATTTTGTTTCAAAGCTACATCTTTTACGAGTTAAGTAACGTTTGACCTCAAGTGACCTCTGTGGTGTGTTAGGCTCATAGTTTGCTCAAAGGCAAATGATAGTTTTAGCGGGTTGTGCTTTGTGTTCCATCTGCACTAATGAACTGGAAATGGTGTGAATCTAAAACTTCTTCAGAAAGGTGGCCAAAGTTCTGAGACCTTTCCTGCACCTGGAGGGAAATAAGGTCAAAGTCGAATTAATTGTCAGATGCACAAGTACAAGTATGCATGGGTGCAATGAAAAACTGACCTGCAGCAGCATCACAGACACATAGCATCAGGTAAGCAGCATTCACAAGGAAAACATGAATTAAACATAAGTTTTATACAATTTTTACAAGAAAGAACACAATTAGAACAAAATAAGTCCATCGTATTTCAAAGTGATCAAAATGGTCATAGTGTTGCTGTAGTGAGGTAGTGATTAGGGTTGTGCAGGTTGCTTTAAGAACAGAATGGTTGAAGGGAAGTAGCTGTTCTTCAATCTGGTGGTGTGGGTCTTCAGGCTTCTGTACCTCCTGCCTGATGGTACATGCGAGAAGATGGCATGGCCCGGATGGCGGAGATCTTTGATGATAGATGTTGACCTGAGTGCACCCAAGGTCTTGACAACCAATCCAGCCCCACCTACTCCCCCTTGCATTAACCTAATACAAACTACAGGGGTAGGATCACATAAGTGGTCTGATTTGCCCCATAAAAACAGGGATCATTGGATTAAAGGTTGTCCAAGCCCATTGGGAAACAACAAACTTCCCACACTAAATTTCTGGGACTTTTTCAAAAGCTTCTGTCAAATTTATTTGGTAGGAGGTCTACTGAGATTTGTAATGTATTCACCCAGGAGGAAGGCAGAGAGGGAGGGTGAGGCGCACGAAGATCTGTTCATGGTGATTCCATTGGAAAGTGGCTGCATTAAGTGAATGAGTAGAATTATGGCCAAATTATGTTCAAAATTCCAGCTTTCCCACCATGATCAACTTGCTCTCTGCCTTTGATTTTGGCCAACGCTTTGGTCTATGTTTTTACTTCTTTGAATAGCACCATTTTCTTTCAAAAGAGGTCCAAAATAGAAAAACAAAAGGTTTAGGAATAACCACATTATCCAAACTACATGGAATGTATTCTCAAGGTGCAGAGTACCAACCATTTCTAGAATCCATGCAATTTTTGTTGTATTCATTTCAAGTGATTAGAGAAACAACTTGCACTACCCACATCAGCTGCTACTGTCTACTGTGTTTAACACTGCTTAGCAAGTATGAATTTCTAGGCAAGACTTCCATCTCACTGCAAATCCAATGGGAAAATTAAAGTGAGGGGCTAAGAAGGTGGCAATTGTTTTGAACTGTTTCTGTGCAGGCTGTGTCAAAATCACCCTAGTAATTCCTTAAAAATATTGTGCAACAATTCTTAAGTGGTGCAGGCATGACTGAAACACAATTTGGGTCAACCAAATATATTCCCAGTGATTGACCATGCAATGAATATAATCGCAACAAGTTTCAGTAATAAGGTTCTAACATTTTTTAATGCCACATCTACAGTAACTGTGCATTTAATGAGTCAGAACTTTGGAAAAAGTTGCTGTGTCATGTGTATTAATTTCCACATGGATAAGTATGGCCAATTGATGTATGCATGCCAGGACCTATACAGATTGTTGTTGACTGTCTGAATAATTTAGAAAGCTATCCCTTTTATGCTATATAATAGTCTATTACATCAATATGCACCACAACTTGATACACTTTCGAATGCATTTTAGGAGTGTGCGCATCACCACCAAGGGTTGCATTTATTGTCAACTCATCCTGAAACTGAAGTCTATCTGGTTACCCTTATCAGGCTTCAATACAACAAAGTGACTTGTTGCACAGTTAAGAGTCCACTCTTTGATGTAGCGCTGGATTAACATATAGAATGGACCAGGTTAAACTTTGGTTTTCTTCTCTTATTCGTCATCAGTGAATCATTTGAATTTATAGAGCAATCCTGTAATATCAAGGACATTTTTACAGATAACACCTTTTGTTTTAGATTTTTTGATCTTTATTCCTGGATTCAAATTCTGAAATGGCCTTGATGGGATTGGAACTTATGTTTAGTACTGGACTAATCTAGTAACAAAACCAATGCACAAATGGCAGAGGCATTCGTAGAGTTTGAAGAAACTCAAATCTTTCTCTGTAGCAATGTTGATCCCTTCAGACAGCAAATAGATGAAAAGATCTCAAGGAATCATTAAGCTGGATATACTATCACATGGTGTTCATTTTGTGTGTTACATCACAGATTTTTATCAAAAAGCTGATGACTGGACTCCATCAGGTATATGGACCACCAGTAATGCACTTCCAGACTTTTGTTCTGCATGAGAACCTTCCACCTTCTGAGCATGTACAGTGACATAATTATGACATAATCTGCACAAAATTGTTTGGGACACATGACGCTATGGATGGTGCTGCCCTTCCACACTGAAGAAGGCCTTATCTAGGGGATTGAAGCTTACTTTGATTTTAAAGGGAGCCCAACCTTGCCTGGGTTGCTGCTGGGAAGTCTAGGGTAAGCACCTTTTACAGTGCATAATGATCACTTCCAACTTGCCCATTCATCCTGCCCCCAGTCCCCTTGAAACTAAGCCCTCTCTGGTATCTTCCTAATCTCCCTAGCCATCCCTAATCAGAATCAGAATCAGGTTTATTATCACTGACATATGTCGTGAAATTTGTTGTTTTGCAGCAGCATTACAGTGCAGTACAGTACAGTAATCACCTTCCCTCCCCCACCCCCCCCCCCCCCAACCTCAACAATATCCCCAATCTTAAATAGTAATTCTGTTATACAGGGCCTTTGATGTAGGAAACTCAAGGTGTTTCAGAAAGCCATAATCAAAAATAAATTAAGCAAAGCCAAAGGTAATAAAATCTTCATGTCCCTCAGTTATGAATCCACAGTGCAGGACTCCTGAACTTGAGTGTGACTCATGTCTTTGCCTTCCTGAACTTCTGATATTTGTTCCTGACTGGAGTTTTAGCACCCTCTAGCGGGCATACACTTGCCTTTGTTTTCTGGTGCTCTGCTATTACAAGGAAGATTTATACAAGTGGATTCAGGAGCACAGAAAAAGAGTATCACCCATCTGTATGCAACAAAGCCTCTAGTAGATGGTTTGCATTTATGGGGCTAGAAATTGATCCACATATGTTTTCACACATTGAACAGATGCTGGAGGGGTTCACGCTTCCAATTGTCAATGTTCTACTGCACGAGGCCCAAAGCCTCATTCACAGTAGTCCAGCCTCATGCACACAACCCACCTCTGTTCCCTCAGACTGTTCCCCGAGAACCTCTCAACATTGTGGAGGGTGGAGCTCACAGAGAGAGCCAGCAGTGGCAGATTGCTTGGCAGGGTATGGGCCTGTAGGGGTCTGTGGGGAGATTGGTGTAGATGATGGATAGAGGAGACTGAGGAAAGTGAAGAGACGAGCATAGGAGTATCATATTGGGTGAGAAAATGGGGAGAGAATTGCATGAGGGAAGAATTGAGTGAGAATTCCAGAGATATGGGTGGAAAGAGAGGATAGACTAGGGGAGCTTGGAGGAATTTCAGGAATGGATGAGCAGTAGTTCATGAGGGAAACATGCTTATGCCAAGAGACTTGGAAAATGGACGATCAATTGCAGAGAACATTACGTTGACTGAGAAATGTCACAGGGGAGTGGGGGGGAATGGGGAGAAGATTAGTACCATGGAAATAATTGGAGAGTAGACAAGAGATCAAGAGAGAACCGGGGAGAGACTTTTGAGGTGTGGTTGATCAAAGGAGCAAGGACTGGAGATTGGAGACACAGAAATGGGAAGGCAGGGTGGAGAAGGTCCATAAGGGAGTGGAGACAGGTCAAAGGGGAGGGGTTGTCTACAAATGAACAGATGAAACAGGAACGTACCTTAAAGTTGACTTATTCATAGAAATTCTCAGCAGCAGCCCAGGTAGAGTTAGGCCCAGGTAGAGTTAACTAACATTGAGCAGGCTCCAAGCCTCCTCTTGCCACCTGAGTTTTGCCCCGATCTTGCCCTTGGATTTCTCATTTTTGACTACTCTCATAAAGGACCTGTTGGTGGCTAATAGCCAAGTAATTCTAATTCATCTGTGATTCAAGCAGAAAAGATATGTCAGTCTATCTTATATCCTCAGGCGACCTTGGTTGACTTCTGAAAGCAGAAGAATAAACAATCTATTAAAATGTTGCTTAGCCTGCAAATTGCCAAACAGATTTATTGAACATTAAAGGAATACGTGATTAGCAGCAGCAAACTGTTATTGCCTCAACAATGCTTCCTCAGATTTGATGGGCAAATATTGGTGATACTGACAGCATTAAAGCTGTACTGGATAATCCTTTTGGGATTGTTTTAGATATATTTCCACACAAAGGAATCATGAGAAAGATAAAAGTTTGCCATTATAGCTACAATTTTTTTACAAGCATGGTGTTTTCAGAAGCGTTTTAAAATGTTTTATCTGGTAGTGACATCATGTGTAATATTTATGATTCATTTGTTGAATTCTTCCTTAATCTTTGTTATGATTTGTACAACAGGTCATTTTTGACACTTTCTGATGTACATAACATCAGCAAACACATTCCATAGGAAATCCTCTGATGTGTTAGATTATCCAAAAGATGTGAAAATCGGGATGTAACTAACAGAATGTCGTTCTCTCTGGTAACTTTAAGTCAGCACTGCTTATAATGAATTGGCCACAAGGTGGTGATATAAAACAAGTTTAGTGATTTGCTGATTTCTTTTCCACCATATTTTCCTCTAGATTCTTCTAATTCTGATTCTTACATTAAGTTTCCATGTAAGCAACGATTCTCCATGTTGAGAGTTATTGCATAAATGTGAAATTCCTGGAATTTGCTTCGAACAATGAAATAAAAGTCTTGTTCTGGTCCAATATTTGTTTAAAAAAAAACACACATACCATATAAAGATTGATAGATATAAAAATACAGACATATACAGTGATATGTGAATGTATATATTTCTCTTAGATATAATATGTTGTACTGTCTCCTTGAAAGAAAAATGACAAACACTGTCAATTCTGAATGCACAGCCCTCAGCTTTATGTACTGTCAAAGCTAACTAAGGCTGTCTGATTTTTTTATGACAATCTCCAGCTGCTCAATTCACCTCCCCTCAGAGAACCCTCTGCAGTTTGTTCCCATTTATAACCCTTGATAAATTGTCAAGGCTCATTAGAAATTCATGACTGCTCATTCAGAGAATAAAAGGTTGACATGTTCATAACTAGACTAATCACAAAATCTGCATTAATTTGAAAACCGTGTGTTAAGGTACCTCTTCAGCTTGTTGCCAGGGAGACCATGGCAACAATCTTCACAACATGTACAACAAAGTAGCTCAGAGGCGGCTGATGGCATTTTAAAGTCCTGTGCACACTGCCTCATTTAAAAAAATAATTGCTAGACTAAAGAAAGGCAGAATTGCATTATATTTTGTAAAATTGCAAATACTTTGTTACCTTAATTTTATTGCATTGAATTTCATTAAAATATAAATAATGGACTGCATTACAGCATGTTGTCAGACATATAATGCCTACATATTTTATCGAGTTAGTATTTGCATATTCCACAGCATATTTATTACTAAAATCAAATGTTAGTCTTGACTTGCGGAGAGCGCCATTGCTGACAAATACTTCTTTAATATCTAAACGCATCAATTTCTTTATTAAAGTATCAGAAATCAAGCTTGGAATGCTATTATTTCAAATTGCTTTACACCAGTAAATCAGTATAGATTTGTTCTGAATCTTTTGTAAATGTAGTGGAAGCAGAGAGAGAAAATCAAGATGATTTTGATTATAACTTAAACAAGAAAGCAACTGTATGGCATTCAAATGAAATAAAATCTGGCAAATGGATATTTGTTGCAGAATAAAAACATGTTACCTCCAAATTCACAATAAATATATGAATTCTTACATTTTGGAAATACATTTCTTCCAGAAAAGGAGTTACAACAATAGTGTCACTACAACAAGAGATAAGCAGTTGAATGCAACTTGTATCTATGAATTCTCACAGTCCAATAATAACATGAACAATTATTGGCGTCAAAGAACTGTGAACAACTTAATGCATTGATGGAAAACATAATAGAAGTTCACTACTAAAATTTGATCAAGTTAATAAAGTATATTTGCGAAGTATGCAAATACCAGCTGGGTTAAATATTAATAAGCACTATATGCCCATGAGACACACCATTTTTAACAGTTTCATTATAATATAATGAAATAAAATGTTATGGGATTACCAGTTTGTCTAGTAAAATGGTTTACAGGGCAATTAAAGTTAAATAAATGTTGTGACACCAGTATCATATACAATATTGCTTGTTTACTATCGTTGCTTTCTCAAGACTATGCTCCTGTATCACGTAACCCACTTCTTTCAGTGCTGTTGCAATGTTTACTCTAGGATGTTCAGGAGACTCCATATGCCATCTCTAGTGGAAGTCATGGTGAGAGATGTTGCCCGATACTGCAAGCTTTTCTCTTTCTCTTAATAAAGCATCCTTGTTGCTCTTATGAATCAGGAACTATTTATGAGTATCTTAGGAAGAGATACTGAGACAAAACATCAATGTTATGACAGAATTTAAGAATAGAATACAATTTGAGTGTTGTCAACAACTCTATGGTGAGTGACTTAGTACAGCATAGATATGGGCCCTTTGGCCCATGATGTCCATGCTGACATTTTTGCCCTTCTACGCTAATCCCACTTGCCTGCATCAGGACTATCAAGGCATAGGAGTGTCTGTCTAAATGCCTCTTAAATGTAGTGATTGCATCTGCCTCCACCACCTCCTCTGGCAGCACGCTCCAGATATCAGGAATCAAATTTACTCCTCAAAAATCCCCTCCAAAACTCCCACCTCGCACCTTAAAATTATGCTCTCTAGAACCCTCACTTTCCACTACCTACAAGGAACAGATGAGGAGTGGAATACTCTCCACTTGCCCAGATCAGTGTCACTCCAATGACACCAGAGGAGCTCAACACTGCCTGGGAGAAAACAGTCCACTCATTTAGCACCCATTCCCCACCCTCTACATTTGCCCTTTCACCACAAATTTGCTGCAGCAATTTTTCTATTATTTATAAGACAGCACTTTCCGAACATACAATAGAGGGAGTTTCTATAAGAGGATTAAATAATGCAGTCATTAAGAAGCATTTAAGCTCCTTTGTCTCTGTAATGTTGTAAAGTCTCAGTAATGTTGTATTGGCTAGCAGGTCAGAATATATAAATGAAAGAAAAGGAAGAGATGGGTGGCAGGTAAGGATGGGCAGAATGAGTTATCTAAGGCTGAAGGGAGTTCTGAAGGCTGCAGTGTGAGATGAGGTGAAGTTTTCATTGGGCTTCACTGTAATAGTGCAGGAGGCCGGCACCAGAGATGTCAGGATGGGAGTTGGATGGGGAATTGTAGTGGCAGCTCATGGTCACTCCAGAGGACTGAACACAGGTGTTCCACAAAGTGCTTGTCATCATCCAAGCTGTTTGTGGTTTCTTCAATGTAGAGGCCACCAAACAACAAACACATTGTGAACACTGAATGTGATACTGGAAGAATTTGATGTTGATTCCCTTGTATTAATGATTAACATAAAGCAAAAACAGGTTGAAGATCTGTAAATTTCCCATGAAGCAGTGCATAAGAATGGGTAAATGATTTATTACTCGGCAGTTTAAAATGTCTATGGTTATGAAATAGCACAAAAGATTTCACAGACTCTAGTGAACCGTCAAGGACATCACTGGCTGGGACATATCATGATCGACTGCAGAAGGTTGTTCACAATGGCGACCTCAAGAACTGTCTGTGAGGTAGAGGAAGACAGAGCAACAAGGCCAAGCAAGGTCCAAATAAACTCCCATGGACAGCTGGGAAGACCAGCCCACCACTGTTCAGCATGGAGAAGCAGGGAGAGCTCAGGCTGAGCCTAGGCACAAAGTCTGCTCCCAGCTCCCCCAGCAAGCGAGCCTGTGCTCAGGATGGGAAGGTTTGCCCCCACACTCCAGGTCCTTCTCCGATAATACCATCATGCTCCATCAACTGACTTTGTCGTGCCTCCTTTCATTTGTTGTGCTGGACACCTTGGCCTCCTGCGGAGCTTCCACCCTCCCCTTCCTCACTCTGAACATTTTAACTGCAGCAAAATATCCACATTGAACTAAAATTGATTCAACAGTGGGGTAATTAATTTAGCAAATGTATTGTTGAATTCACTTTAGAAGATAAAGCAAACAATGCTGAGCAGGTTTAATTTCCCTCAACTAAAAGCACCTTTCTTTGACAGCCTTATGTTGGATCAACGTGCAAGTGCTGTTTCAATGAGTTTCAGCTTTTGCTCCACACTGCCCCTTTTCCACATTATCGAAATTTTGCCTTCCACTGGCTCTCACCTGATTCAGCTCTGTGATGTTGCATACAGCCCTTGCTTCCCATGGCACTTGCTTCAAATAATGAGACCCTTTGGTAATGTAGTGGTCAGCGTAACGTTATTACAGCGCCAGCGACCCGGGTTCAATTCCAGCCACTGTCTGTAAGGAGTTTGTACGTTCTCCCCGTGACTGCATGGGTTTCCTTCGGGTGCTCCGGTTTCCTCCCACATTCCAAAGACATACGGATTAGGAAGTTGTGGGCGTGCTATGTTGGCGCCAGAAGCATGGCGACACTTGCGGACTGCCCCCACAACACTCTATGCAAAAGGTGCATTTCACTGTGTGTTTCAATGTACATGTGACTAATAAAGATATCTTATCTTTGTATATCCATAAGTGTTCTGTTCGGTGCTGCATTCATCTCCAAAGTGAAGGGTAAAATAGAGGGGTGGAAATTTGGGCAGTGCATTTACTGAACCCAGGTATCTATCTTTCATAAGGCCATCGCTGTGAGTACAGATGTATCGAACCTAATGTAAAATGTTTTCTTGGAAACCCCATTAATTTTGTCAATGAGAAGCAAAGCTCCTTCCTACAGAATTGGAACATGAAGAGGATAGAAGAAAGTTTTGGGAGGCCTTATAACACTGGTATAACACTGAACAGTGCAGACCCATGTTACAACTGTTCAAACCAACCTTTACATGGAGATTTCAAACACTCTGAAAAATTACCCTGTGGCATCAAAAAGGTTCACCCTTTTCCTTCCTGCAAAACCTCCCCAGGGGTCTTTGATATGTCTCATCAATTGGGCAAATGATTCAAAGGTATAGGCAAAATCTGCCTCGAAATTCTCTCCTCCCCTTTAAAGTGCTGCTGCAGATCTTTAAATCTCTGCCACAGAATATCTTCCCAATTACCCCCAGAATAAAAAAAGCACTTAAAGATAATTGGAGTGTACAGGGGAGCTGCTCTGTATGTTGAATTAGAACTGACCCCTGAATTTCAGTTTGATGAAGAGTTTATTTAGTTCCTGTTTATTTTATGAAGCCTGTGTGCCTTCAATCCAGCAAACTGGTTGAATATATTTGTTTTGGAAGTCCAGCAACATTACTGTTACCAGTAGGTGGCAGGCATTCATCAGTGCAAGAAATGAGTGCCCAGTTTAGTTTTATGGTTGAAAGTTTGCTGACTACAGTTACTTACTTTCAAAGCCACCACTGTGGAGAATTTCAGATATGGAAAATGCTATAATCAATTCTTTTTGTTCCCGTAACAGAACTTGACAGCAATGTGAACAAAAATTGATTCTGCTGGAAAAAAATGCCTGTGATATGGCTATTCACAAAATTATATGTCATATTAAAAATGTAAAACTTCAGAATGAATTTTTATTGTCCAAACAGTAATAAAACTCTATTATTAACTTTGCAACCTTTAGACCAAGTAACATTTAAGTTATAAACAGCCAGCAGTTTATATAAGTACTGTGCATGCAGAGAACGTCATTATCCAGTGTTACCCCTCATCTCAGTATTCGTTGTCAACTATTCTTCAATACTGCTTTCAATATATAATTTTTAAAATATGAAATAATGGTGCACTGTATTCTGTATTAATGAAGAAGAATGACTCAGGGTAAGCTGTTAAAGTGCAAAGAATACCCTTGAGGTTACTGAGCAGTGCAGTGCCAAAGATGAGCTGCACTGTTGAAGGTGATGTCTTTTGGGTGAGACAAGCTGATACCATATCTGCTCTCTCAGACGGAAGCAAAAATCCCATGGTGCTATTTCAAAGGACAGCAGGATAGTTATCCCTGGTGTGCGGCCAACATTTATCACAAAACAAATTATGTGGTCCTTATCATTGTTAATGGGATCTTGCTGTGTATAAATTAGCCTTTGCTACTCCTCTGTCACAACAGCAACAACACTTCAGAAGTATTTAATTGGCTGTAAATCACTCTTGGACATCTTTAAATGAACATGCAAGACAATAGACAAATTCAAAATGAAAACAGAAGATCAGACAGCATCTATGGAGAGAAAAACAGAGTTAACCCTTAAACTCTATAGCCCATCATCAGATTCTGGTGGAGGCCTGTTGACCTGAAACATTAACCATTTCTCCATCCATAAGTGCCGCCTGACTTGCTGAGTGTTTCCAGACTTTCCTGTTTTTATTTCAGATTTCCAGTTCCTTGCTCTTTAATTACTATGCCAATACAATGTTTTTTAATTTTTAAAGAATTTGGGCATGTCCCCTTTGACACTCACCAATTTTTATCGATGCACCATAGAAAGCATCCTATCTGGATGCATGATGGATTGGTACGGACACTGCTCTGCCCATGACTGCAAGAAACTGCAGAGAGTTGTGGACACAGCTCAGCACATCATGGAAACCAACTTCCATGGACTCTGTCCATACTTCTCGCCGCCTCAGTAAAGCAGCCAACATAATCAGAGACTTCACCCACCCCGGACATTCACTCTTCTCCCCTCTCCCATTGGGCAGAAGATATAAAAGCCTGAAAGAACATACCGCCAGGCTCAAGGACAGCTTCTATCCCACTGTTATAAGACTATTGAACAGTTGCCTAGTACAATAAGGTGGTCTCTTGACCTCACAATCTACCTCGTTATGACCTTGCACTTTATTCTCTACCTGCACTGCACTTTCTCTGTAGATGTGACACTTTATTCTGCATTCTGCAATGTTTTACCTTGTGCTACCTCAATGCACTGTGTAATGAATTAATCTGTATGAACAGTATGCAAGGCAAGTTTTTCAGTGTACCTCGGTACAAGTGACAATATTCTACGATTCTAATTTTTTATTCTTAAGGCTGCAGAAAATGTACCATTTACTTGCAGATAAAGAAATATAAATGTTAACTCTGTAGTTTGGTTTGAGTGGGAGAGGATCCAAATACATTTGCAAATAGAACAAAACAAGGATATAAAATGTAAAAAAGTGAGGATGAGGAGGGAGAAACTGTAAATGGTGGTGATTTAAAAGGAAAAGAGAGAATGTTTGTAAAAGTTGGCCACTTTTTGGCTTGTCCATTCTATACAGTGGCTTATGATATAGTAATGAAGAAAACTGTGCAGTAGAGAATGGAAGGATGCTTAATATTCCCCGCTAAGGGCCACACTTTGGGTAGACATTCCAGCTAACAATTAAAATTTGCATTTATATAGCTTATCCCTAGGCACTGTACAGAAGCAAATTGGATAAAAGCTAACACTGAGCTAAGGAAGGACAACCTGGAGAGATAGGCTTGAAGGGAGATCCTAAGAGAGAAACAAAAATAAGGGGCAAAGAAAGCTTAGATCTTACACAACTAAAACTAATATTTGACAGATGTACTGTTGAAAGTATTCTGACTGGTTGTATCATGGTCTGGTGCGGCAATTTAAAAGCACAAGAACGTAAGAAGCTGCAAAGAGTAGTGGACTCTGCCCGATACATCACGGGCATATCCCTCCCCACCATCAGTAGTATTTACAGGAGGCAATATCTATCATCAAAAATCCCCAACATCAGGGCAATGCCATCTTCTTGCTGCTACCATCGGGCAGGAGGTACAGAAGCCTGAAGTCCCACACCACCAGGTTCAAGAACAGCTACTTCCCTTCAACCTTTTGGTTCCTGAACCAACCAGCAAAACCCTAATCACTACAGTTTAGCAACACTATGATCATTTTGCATTAAAATGGACTTTGTTTCATTTTGTTCTAATTGTGCTTACTTGTAAAAATTGTGTATAATTTATGTTTAATTTATGTTTTTCTTGAGAAATGCTGCTCATATAATGCTATGTTCCTGTGATTGTGTTTTAAGTTTCTCATTACACCTGTGCATACATGTACATATGCAGATGACAATAAACTCGACTTTGACTTTGACTTTATTGGGTAAAGGGAAAAGGGTGCAAAAGTCCAGATTCTACCACTCACCTGCACACTAGGGCCAACCAACCTATTCATGCAGTCACAGAGAGAATGTACAAACTCCACACAGACTATACCAGAGGTCAGGATTGAACTCATATCACTGGAGCTGTGGAAAGAGTGATCTCTACCGGCTGTGCCACGATAACACCCACAATTGCAGTGCCACCACAATTTGCATAATTTTGCCTGTTTGGATCACTGCCCACATGGAGGAGCCCAACATTTGAGGATAGTGAGATGACCACAGCAAGCCCTGCATGCCTGCAGGATGAATGAAAGGAATCTTAATGTGCCTGGAGGGGCTAATTTTAAAACAGTTGAAAATGTTCTCAACCCCCACTTGACTTAACAACAGCAAAGGCTCCTGTTCACATCCAGGTTTAGTGTTTAAGTAATGGTGGCATTCAGTGCTTTTCCATCATGGTTGTGCCTCTTCAGTGTGGCCAGCTCTCACTCAGCAGCTGCAGTCACCTCCAGTGGGAGATGGCACAGAGTGGTGAAGCCAGCAGGTGGCTTTCCAACTGATACAGTGCAGAAAGGTAATGGAAATTTTTTTCTTCCATTTTAATGCAATAGAACAACTTGTCTCTCCGTTCCACTGAAGTGCAGGTGATAAAATGGACTCTTGACCTCACAATCTACCTTATTATGACCTTGCACCTTGCTGTCTACGTGCACTGCACTTTCTCTGTAGCTGCGACACTTTCCTGTTCATTCTGTATTGTTTTACCTTGTACCACATCAATGCACTGTGCAATGAATTGACCTATATGAACGGCATGCAAGACAAGTTTTTCACTCTACCTCAGTACAAAGTGATAAGATAAGATAAGATAAGATAAGATAAGATAAGATAAGATAAGATAAGATAAGATAAGATAAGGTCTCTTCATTAGTCACATGTACATCGAAACACACAGTGAAATAGATCTTTTGCATAGAGTGTTCTGGGGGCAGCCCACAAGTGTTACCACGCTTCTGGCGCCAACATAGCACGCCCACAACTTCCTAACCCGTACATCTTTAGAAGATGGGAGGAAACCAGAGCACCCAGAGGAAACTCACACAGACATGGGGAGAACATAAAAACTCCTAACAGACAGTGGCTGGAATTGAACCCAGGTCGCTGGCACTGTAATAGCCTTATGCTAACCGCTGCATTACCGTGCCTGCCCCTTGTCTTCGTTGTCCTTTGTTGCTTCTGTCTTGGTGACAGTGGTGACAATAATAACCCAATTCCAATCCCATTCCACCAGGTTACAGCAACAGCAAGGATGGGCAGAAGGGTCAGCATGGATGTGATGGGCCAAAGGGCCCGTTTCTGTGCTGTACAACCCTACGTCTCTATGCAAACACCCTCCTGATGCAAATCTACTGGAGATTGTTCAGTAACATTAAAGATGTTTCTCAACTCCATGGCAGATCTAATAGAACACCTGAGCACTTTTTAAATCAACCTTGTCACTGAGTTGTATTTGATTTGCCCTGGTCTGAACTTCAAGTGAAGTGAGGTGGCCTTCAGGAGAAGTGGTCTCGGTCCCAGGGGTCACTGGAGTGAAGAGCCAGATAAGCAAATTATTCCCAATTTATCCTTCCACTTGTGCACCAGAAGAAACCTGAAAGCATTTTCTGTAAGTTTGGTGTCACAAAAGGACACAATATCACAATAGTCATGACTGCAGCAGACTTTCAATGCTGTCAGATAATTATATTTCTTTCCTGTGGGACTTCAACTGCTCTGGTTGTGTGATTCAGGAGCATGGAAGCTCATTAGATATTCCTTTGGTACATAATTTAGATAGAGCTGCAATAATATAAGTATTTGTTTTTATCAGTTTACTAAGACTAAATAAAGACATCAAATGAGTTAGTTTTGCAAGGTATTTTTTATATTTCCGTTTCCAAGCAAATAAAATAGAATCAGAATTCCAGACAGCACAGTCACATAGCTTAAGACGTTACTTCTATCACACTCTTCTAGATGTAGTTCCGGGATAATTTGGGGATGGTCAATTCTGAGTCATCACTGCTCCCTGCTACTAACTAATACTTGCAGTGGTGACCACGAATCTGCTGAATTGTTGCAAACACCCAAGTGGTTCACCAGTGCCCTTCAGGGAATTAAATCTGCTTCCCATGCCTAACATGTGATCCAGACCTGCAAAACTATGGGTGATTCTTAACTGCCTTTCAAAATGGTCCAGCGGACAGTACAGGGTAATTTGCGATGTTCACTGACACCCACATCCCATGAATAAGTAAGCAAAAATCATAACCTGATAGCAGAGCCTAACAGATCCACAGAACCCCAGAGGACAATTCCCTGGTTCATGGTACAATATGGAAAGATAGGCATCACTGTATCTGGGATTCACCCTTCCTGGCTGCAGAAAGTGTTGCAGGTCATAGCTTTAGTGGAGACACAAGAGATTGCAGATATAAGATAAGATAATATCTTTATTAGTCACATCAAAACACACAGGGAGATGCATCTTTTGCATGGTGTGTTCTGGGGGGCAGCCCGCAAGTGTCGCCACGCTTCCAGCGCCAACATAGCACGCCCACAGCTTCCTAACCCGTACGTCTTTGCAATGTGGGAGGAAACCAGAGCACCAGGAGAAAACCCATGCAGACCCGGGGAGGATGTACAAACTCCTCACAGACAGCGGTGGGAATTGAACCCAGATCGCTGGCACTGTAAAACGTTACGCTAACCGCTACAATACCATATCTGTCCTCTGGAGGAAAGAAACAAACTGCTAGAAAAACTCATCATTGTTATAGTGGCCATGTTATTGGACAAACAATCCAAAGAATGTGTCCAAAACCACCATGTTCATTTGACAAACTGCTGGCGGAACTCAGTGGGTCAGGCAGCATCTGTGTAGGCAAATGGATGGTTGGCCTAGCATCGGGCCTGAGAGTGTCCCTCCTGTCTCCATCCCCCTCCTCATCTGGTTCCACCTATCGCCTGCCAGCCCTTTGCCTCACCCCTCCCCCTCACCTCTTTATACTGCCTATCTCCCTTCTACACTCTCGGTCCTGATGCAGGGTCTCAACCCAAAACACTGATAATTCCTCTGCCTCCACAGACCTGCTGAGTTCCTCCAGTGGTTTGTTTTTTGCTCATAGCTTTAGTGAGTTGAGTTGTCCTGACTGGACGAGCTGTAGAAAGCTTCCCAGTGTTCTGCCAGCTTAGTGGAATGGTGTCATGACAATAACCTTCCCCACAATGTCAACAAAAGAGCTGGTCATTGACTTCAGGAAAGGAGGCGGTGTACATGCACCTGCCTACACCAATGGTGCTGAGGTCGAGAGGGTTGAGAGCTTCAAATTCCTGGGAGTGAACATCACCAACAGCCTGTCCTGGTCAAATCACATAGATGCCATGGCCAAGAAAGCTCACCAGTGCCTCTACTTCCTCAGGAGGCTAAAGAAATTTGTTATGTCCCCTTTGACACTCAGCAACTTTTATCAATGCACCATAGAAAGCATCCTATCTGGATGTATCACGGCTTGGTACGGCAACTGCTCTGCCCAAGACCGCAAGAAACTGCAGAGAGTTGGGGACACAGCCCAGCGCATCATGGACACCAGCCTCCCCTCCTTGGACTCTGTCTTTACCTCTCACTGTCTTGGTGAAGCAGCCAGCATAGTCAAAGACCCCACCCACCTGGGTCATTCTTTCTTCTCTCCTCTTCCATCAGGTAGAAGATATAGGAGCCTGAGGGCACGTACCACCAGACTTAAGGACAGCTTCTACCCCACTGTGATAAGACTATTGAACGGTTCCCTTATACGATGAGATGGTCTCTGACCTCACAATCTACCTTGTTGTGACCTTGCACCTTATTGCACTGCACATTCTCTGTAGCTGTGACACTTTACTCTGTACTGTTATTGTTTTTACCTGCACTACATCAATGCCCTCTGTACTAACTCAATGCAACTGCACTGTGTAATGAATTGACCTGTACGATCGGTATGCAAGACAAGTTTTTCACTATCTCGGTACATGTGACAATAATAAACTAATACCAATACTATGATTGGTTGTGTGGCTTTAGTTGGTTAAACTGCATCAGTTTACAATGGGCAGTCGACAGCTAGGTAGAAGTGTCCCTAAGGTAATTATTTTCTTCACTCCTGGCTGCACTGGGGAGTGAAGAAACAACAATAAAGCCAGTGAAGTGTTATTTTTGACTGGTCAAGGGACACCCAGGTTTTCCTCCCAGATATACCTATCCAACATTTATTACAGCACCAGGAGTTGGCAAGCTCCAGTGAGGCATCTTATTGCTGCCTCAGGTTCACAGGTAACTTCACATTGAACAGGAGAATATAAGCCTCCTCTGCTGTTTCATAACATCATGACTGATTTGATTTTGATCTCACCTCCACTTTCCTGCCTTTATTTCTCTATATGGCAATATAAATAAAATTTGTTTTCCACATTGTATATTTAGAATTGTAGATCACATTTCGAATTTTTGGCAGATGACAATGTTTATATTGCCATACCAGTATGCGCAAAGATTCAGGGAGATTATAATTACAATATTATATAATTACAATATTAATAGCTTTTACAATATAGCAAATAAATGCTCTTCATTTTCTTTGCAGCAGGATGATTCACTTAGAATTTTAAACCATTAAAACCTTATACTATGATATTAGTTCCATATTTCAAGTCAATTGCAAATGGCTACATCAAGTCTCTGAGCACGGTACTTGGTGGATTTGGATTGATGAGTGTTCCTCTACAGAGGCAAACATCCATGGTGGTGTATCTCCACAATGCCAGTTCCCATTATCCTGTCAGTTGCGGGAAGATATGTGTAGCTGATCCTGTATGAGACCGGAATTTCATTCTCCATAACATCTATGGCAATACAGCTCTACTGCTGTTAGTACACATTTCCATAAGAAAGAAAAGTAATGCACACATTTGGTCAGCATTTTATTGAGACTTGCAAATAAATTTTGTGTATAAAGTCTCTTGACCACCTCAGGGACATTTCATTGTTCCACGCTACCTTTCTCAGCTCTGTGTAAAACTGAAATCGCAGCATTCCACTTCCTCTTCTGTCCATCTGATATTCATTGGTCCATCACTCTCGATTGTACTCCCAGCTGCCAAAGCCCTAAGCTCTGAAGTACCCTTTGCTAAAGCTCTCCCACTCTCTATCCTTTCTTCCATCTTTAAAACACTTCTTGAAACCTGTCTCCTTGACCAAGGCTTTGACTATCTTTTTACGTCATCATATTAGATTTTGTTTAAATATGTTCCTGTGAAATGCCTTGAGATACTTAACTATGTTGAAGGCTCTGTATAAATCCATGTTATCATTATACATAGGTGAGTTTTGAGTGCACTGACCAAAATAAAACTTATGAAAATCACAGCAAAGTTCTTCGGTTTTGTTAACCATGATAACAAAAGCAGATACCCACAACATGTTCAAGTGGACTGTCTTGACTTTAACAGGCGATAATTTGTTCTATGTTTGTGATAATGTTTGTACATAGCAATCAATAATACAGGATTTTGTCTATAAAATCCCATCCCAAAGGTCCGTCTTTTCACATTAGTTCAGGCTGTAAGTTATAGTTTATTTGAGGTCACCACTTGAAAGACCAGATACCTGGAACTGTAGTTCACCTTTTACGGTGCACTAAATAGGCATTACACGTAGCACTGGCACCCAATCAGATCACCTGCAAAACTGTGCAAATTGATGAAAAACCTCGTTAATGTGGTTTCTCACCCTGAATCATGTGGTAACATTTTACCTGCATGGTTCCCAGTAGCAGTTCCTTGCAGAGTCACAGTTCCTACTGTTACAGATTAGGTTACTATTGGTGAATGTCCCTTTAAGACATAGCACGGTAGTGTGTGTGTGTGTGTGTGTGTGTGTGTGTGTCTGTCTGTCTGTCTGTCTGTCTGTGTTTGTGTGTGTCTGTGTGTGTGTGTGTGTGTGGTGTGCTTAGGACTACGGGAGATAAGGACGTGCTGACGTTTGGGTTCAGTCAGAGTCAGAGAAGAGAGAGTGAGAGAGACACTGCCTGCTGGTCTCTGTATCGATGGATGAAAAACGATAACTGTGTCTGTCTCTACAATCCACGTATGGATTTTTGGAATATAGGAGGTCCCCAACTTATGAACACCCCACTTACGAACGCCCGTACTTACGAACCAACCTTCATGGTTGGTTCATAAGGGGGCCCAGCCCGATCCTACCATGGCGGCGGTACACCTTCTTTGGCCCAACCCCGGGCCAAGTGCGTATGTGCGGCTGGGGCCATGTGCAGCCACGATCCCCAACTCAAGTGCGCATGCACGACCGCGATCCCCAGCCCAAGTGCACAAGCATGGCCTCGATCCCCGGCCCAAGTGCGTATGCGCAGACACTGTTCCAAGTTACATACAAAATCAGGTTACGAACAGTCTCAAAGACGGAACTCGTTCGTAACCCAGGGACTTCTGTAATTCAGTGGAGTCTACTTTGTCGTTAACCTGTAGAAGGAAACAGGTATTTGTGTGGACAGCCACATCTAGAATGCCTTTCGGGGTGGCAGGTACTTCAGAACAAAGGAATGGAGATCATCAGTGACTGAGGTGTCATATGGGTTTCATCCTGGAACATTTGGATTTCGTAATTTCTCTCTATTCTCTCTCTACATTTCCTCTTCAGTCAATGGTGGTTTTGCAGAAGCCTTTGCTCACGTTTCACCTTATGGCTTGCTGAACTGAACTTTGAGAACTATTCCTGGACTTGGAGTTTGGGAATTCACCACACACACACTTCGAGTTTAGTTTTTGGGTTTAATGTTTAAGATCTAACATTTTTACTTTTATTTTTCTTATTATCATAAGTACTTATTAATAAAATAGTTTCTAACACTTATACCTGACTTGGTGTGTTTCTTTTGTTGCTGGTATGTAACACTACATCATTGTCACACTGGCCCCTGGGAAGTGAGTCAACTCTTAAAGAGCCGCCTCCATGGTACCTTGCCATTGGAGTGAGGGAAAACAGGGAAGTAGGGGGAGTAGGAAATGTTGGGGAGGAGGGGAAAAACAGACTTCTCTTCAATATCTGGGCAACGATGACGTGGCCAAGTCTAGCACCCTCCCCCATATAGGAATGGCCACAATGCATCACAAGATACTGACCCATCAAGGGACCAGTGCCACCGGGGTGAATAATAAACAAATCACTCTCTGTGAAGCTTGTGGTCAGGACTGGAGCACATAAAATTGAGTCTGGTAGACATTTTGGGCAAACCTTCAACATTCCAGTGGAAATCTTTGAATTTGTGTCCCTTCACAGAGCAGATACCAGCACAGAAGGCAGCATTCAGCCATTGACTCCATACTGGCTCGACACAAGAACAATCCCACTCTCCTACCCTCTCCTCGTTCTCCTGAAAATTACTTCCTTCCAGATACTTGTCCACCTTCTTTTTAACAATTTAGGTGAATCCACCTCCACTATTTCTCCTGATGATGCATTCCAGATTGTAACCACTTCTTAGCTTTGATTCTTTTGCCAATCACCTTCATTTTATTTCCCCCAGCCAGATTCTTCAATCCTCCACTCCTCAGAAATTTCTCCCTTTCTATCCATATATACATTTCATGACTTTAAATATCTCTGTCAGATCCCATTACAACCTCCTCTGTCCAAAGGAAAGCTTCTCCATTCTATCCTCATAACAAAAGTCCCTCATCCCTGGAACTACTTGAGTAAATTTCCACTGCACCATCTCTAAAATGTTTACATCTCTCTGAAAATGTGGCACCCAGAACTGGAAACAATAATCCAGTTGTGGCTGAACCATTTTCTTTGCCGAGTTTGCTCCTTGTTTTCGTGTGAATGAAAAACGCACGTTGTAGGTTGCACTTTACCAACCAATTTCTCTCAGTGAATCTGGATATGGCCAATGCATGGAGTCTAAATTTCATTGGCTTTTTTGTGGCTTTATTTACTTTACCCATCATTCACTGTTCTTTTTGAACTAATGGTACACTGCCATCTCAAACAATGCTCTTTCATTGCATCCTCTCGGATATCTTCTTCCAAGGCTTTCAGTATACTGAGTTCTTAACTGTGTATCAGACATCACACACCAGGCAAATTTCAGACATGTTAAGATGGATCATGCCGTTAGTGCACAGGCCAATTTTCAATTAGTCATTAATCAATCTGGAAATTATAACCAGCACAATCTAATATCTGTAAAATGGCTTTTATGTGAAAACTGCATGTAAAAAACACTTTTTTTTCCCCAGGAAATAGAACAATACCTTGATAAGGGTTCACAGCAGAGAGGATGCCTTTCGGCATAGAGGAACTTAAAACACGTTGTGTTGGTTGATCACAGCTTCGTGTTCAAAGTACTTACCAGTCAACAACTCATCCTTATCCCACATTGTTCTACCACAGTTAAGAAAGGGAGTTAGTGGAGTGTGAAATGGTGAATGTAAAGCTTTAATTTCAAATAGAATCCTTTCTGTTTATAGAACAAAGCAATATATCCAACTGGTGAGAGTTCTATGGAGGCCTTGGTTAGTGGTGTGGTGAGCAGTGTGGGCATAAGTATTGTGTTTAAAAATATGAGAAAAGTATACTGAAAGCCTTGGAAGAAGTTATCTGAGAGGATGCAATGAAAGAGCATTGTTTGAGGTGGCAGTGTACAACTAGTTCAAAAAGAACAGTCGATGATGGATAAAGTAAATGAAGCCACAAAAATGCCAATGTAATTTAGACTTTTAAAATTAGGAGCATGGACTTCAAGAACAAATATTAACATTTTCATTGGCAATGGTCAGGCCACAGAGCACTTAGTGCAGTTTTGATCATTGTTATAGGAAGAACATTCATTGGTACAGAGAACGTACAATGTATACACACCAGAATGATGTGCTCGCAGCACAGAAACATACCCTTCATCCCAACTCATCCATGCCAACCAAGATGTCTATCTGAGCTAGTCCCATTTACCTGTGTTTGGCCCATGTCCCGCTGGGCCTAAAAAAAGTATAATTATGTTGTCAGTCTACAGAAACAGAAAAGGTTGATAGAAGATTTAATACAATTTAATCCTTTCAACTCTAAACTGATTAATCCAAGTATCTAATAAGTTTCTGCACTGAAGATACTGTTGGATTCGACTGTTTTAAGTAGTTTTTTTTAAACATGTATAGTATTTAATACAGCTCAAGTGGCTGAACAAGGAATGGCTGCTTGCTAGCTTATTGGTTCGTCCATCAGGTGAATATGTGTTTTCCCAATGGTTGGTTTTGCCACAGGTATCTAATAGGTTTCCAGATTGGACTATTGTTAGCTAAAGAGTATCTCTTATCTCAGGTGTAAAAGGTGTCATTTTTTGTTAATCTCTCTCTTGCTCTCTCCCCCCCGCACCCCCCCCAACCCCCCCAAACCCCCCACCCCCACCCCCCCGCCCGGCCCTAGCTCACCTTTAGTTCCTTTTGTCTCGGTTCATCTCCCAGTAGTAAAGCTTGTGCCATGTTCTCTGTGACTGTTTCTTTGTTTTAAACTTTTCCAATAAAACTTTGTGAAGCACCAAGTTGCCTTCAACTCATTCCTGGACTCCTGAAAGAATATACAGATTCGAAAATAACAGAATACTTAGTTATCAGGAGGTTCTTCAAATTTTACCAAGCAGTTTAACCTGGTTTTAAATGTGATAATTAGCATGTGTGAACTGGTTTTCCAACACCCTGTGAATGTTTCCACTTTTAACCCTCCACCTGTGCCCTGAATATTAACATTTCCCCACATTTTCACTGTTGGCTTCACCTGTTCCAATGAGAAATAAAATAAGAGATTTTGTCGAAGGAAGCAAAGGAAATTTCCACAGAATATGTCTCAGGCCCCTGACTTTGCAGATGTTTTAGGATTTGTAACTTATTCCTGAATTTGTCTGTAGGACTGTGTGCAAACTATACACTTAAAGCATCCTAGACATGTTAGCAGGAGCCTAATTCAATGTTTGTGCAGCTATTTTGAAGCAGCAATTCATCACTCTTCAAATGGTGCAGTAAACCTCACGGTCTGCTTTTTGGATTCCAGATCAAACTCCCAATCCACTGCTTTTAACAATAACGTTGCAAACTGCAACATGAAATGACAGCACCAGGAACTCAATCACAATGTGTGAATAATGAAACAGAAAGGCTGGTAAAAGAGCAATTCTGCTGACTGCATGTTCACCTAGTGCAATCTGTACTTGAAGCTCAAGCATTTGTGTGATTGGCAGAAAGAATTTCCGATATATGCAGTACAAAAAACAATTTGAAATACTGCAGTAGTGACAGAAATGGTGGTCTGAGGCATGGTGCAAGCTGGTCAGGACAGCTTTTGTGCTAGGTCAGAGTGAAAAACTTGGAAGAAAAAGGATGCAGAATCAGTGCTAACAGCACCAGTAGAAAAGAGGCAGCCTAAATAACATGTTGAATATTTACAACAGGTGAGACATATTAGTGGGAATGGGTGGACAAGAAGGAGATCTGTCGTTTCAGATGCAGATGATGATGTGCTGTGGATCACAAAGTATTCCTGCAGAAGGGGGAGATTACCAGCCCCCAAAATGGGGATGTTTATTCGACTGGTTATTGTGTAGAGAGTAGGTGATGTGGGGGGAGCTTGAGGAAAAGGTAGAGTGATACTGGAGGAGATCGTCCCTGATTCTTCTGATCCACAACAGTGCTGTAAGTTCAATTACCTTGTCCCCAAAGCTTCCCATCAGCTGCCGAATTTCCAGAGAGCTGGGAAGACTATTGGAAAAATTACATAGCAGGATAAATCAGAGGTTCCTAGTCTCACTGATATAATTCACATGCCAACCCACCTCCTGGGAGAAGACAGCTGTCTAAGGCATGTAAGATAAGATAAGATGTCTTTATTTGTCATGTGTATATTGAAACACACAGTGAAATGCATCTTTTGCGTAGTGTTCTGGGGGCAGCCCACAAGTGTCGCCACGCTTCCGGCGCCAACATAGCATGCCCACAACTTCCTAACCTGTACGTCTTTCAAATGTGGGAGGAAACCCACGCAGACACAGGGAGAACGTACAAATTCCTTACAGACAGTGGCCGGAATTGAACCCGGGTTGCTGGCGCTGTAATAGCATTACACTAACCACTTAGAAACAGGTTGGATCTTGTTTGAGATTTTTACAATCCTAACATCTGGTTCAAGCACAACTCACTTGTTTTTGAATGCTGCATTTGGTTGTACTTTGTGAGGTTCACTCTTTAACACTGAAGAGCCAAGGACTTGCTCCTTCACAATACATTTTAGTTTGAGGTGACACAATAACTATGGAGGATCAACAGCATTGTAAAATGGGCACCTTACCATCAGTTCCCCAGCCATTTTCTTGATCCACACTGTGAGGAAAGCTTTGCAAGGAACTACCTTAACATCCAATTCAACGTGGCTCAGAAAAAGATACAGAAATTTAGTGGAACACGATACATTGTAGGTATTTGAAAGGGTAGATCAAAACTCAGTTTAAAACCAGCTCATTTCGGTAATGAGAAGGAAGCGGGACTGGTAATCCAGGAGGCTGAGATCAGATCAGCAGTTTACTCTGTACTGTTATTGTTTTTACCTGTATTACATCAATGCACTCTGTACTAATTCAATGTAACTGCACTGTGTAGTGAACTGACCTGTACGGTCAGTATGCAAGACAAGTTTTTCATTGTACCTCGGTACAAGTGACAATAATAAGCCAATACCAATACCAATCTCAGGCAAGTTAGCTCTATTTGTGTTCTAATTATTACCTTAGGATTTATCGCATTGCTGTTTTGTGGGATGAGAGAGTTGTTCTTACCTTTATTGGTGGAAAATTCCTGCAGTAAAGAATATGTCAGTGTTAGTAACATGGGATCTATGAATCATGCACTTGAACGTTATGGCTTAGTTGTTTCTGAGTATCAGTCAGCAGGGAAAGAGTTCCTGAGTACCTGCTGTATGCTGGGGACACACAGGTGGATATCCATCAATTTTCTGATGCCCATTGATCCCTGAACCAGGGGCTTATACTCAATAAATTGCTTTCTATACATAAACTTGAGGTTCAACCTCAAGCAGATTATAAAGAAAGAAACTCAGCTGTGGCCCACCTAATGTAAGTGCTTGATTGCCAGAAGTCAGAGGGTGATCATTCAGTCATGTAATGGAATGGAGATGGAAAATTGTTTTCTTTGTGATCTATTTCAAAATAAAAATCCTATCTACCTGGCAATATCCATTTGATTTAAGAGGAATGCACTATGATTATAGCTTGTGTGGACATACATGCTCAATTTTCTGTTCAGTCATTATACTGTAACTATAAAGACATTTATTGGAAGAGCAAATGTCATTGTAATTACCCAAGAGCCTCAGAAAGAAAATGTCACCAGCAAATCCACCCTTCTAGAGGCTCTTAAAGCAGAGCTTTTAATTAACATACACTGAAAAGCAGCACTTACAACACACTTGCAAATCTTTAGATCCAGGTTTTAATTGACTATGATATTATGTCAATGTACACAAGATTATTATCCATGCCTATTGTGCCTGTGAATCTGAAGCAAGAGATGCCGAATTTTTGTTTGGCTTTTTGATGGCATTCACACAGTGCTGAAAACCGTTAAAATATGGTCTTCCCTGCAGACTGGAAGATCAAAGCATGGAGTTACCATAGTAACTGCTTGTCGGAACATTCATCAAAATGTGTACAACGTTGGGGAAAAGAATCAGCCTCAAAATTTCAATGAATTACCTATGTTTTAATATCCAGTGAATTATGATTGTTAAAATTTAAATGCTGTAAAGACTTAAAAACATCCAATCTTTTTATATATAGCCCACATCATTGGCACTTTGATAATTAATCTAATATACTGAATAAATCAAATGTCATTCTGTGTTAGCCCTGTTGTATTGCTTAAAGGGGCACCGTTATAAAGAAAAAAATTGAACAGAATCCTCCAAAATGTTTAACCATGATGAAGTGAGTGAGAGAACTGCTGGTTGAAACCCATCCTTGACCAAAACATCCAGGGTGACACCTGCAGATCACCAAGGAAATAATGCGCTCGTGGAAATGCAGTCTTCCAAGTGAATGAAAAACCAACATCTGCCATCTTGGACAAACCTAAAAGATCCCATGGCACTGCTGGGAAGGAGAGGAGTGGAATCTTCGCTGCTGCCTAACATTTATTCCTCATCCAACAAAACAAGTGCAGTGACCTACTGATTCCATGTACAGCAGGATGGTAATGAGAGAGGATCTGTTTTTTAAGGAGTATCAAATATTGGACACCAGGGAAAATTCTCCTGCTCTTGTTCCTAACAGTGTGCTGAGATCATCTATGCTCTGATGAAAGATTATCAACTCAAAAAATGTCAAGCCTGCAGTTTGTACCACACTTACCCAAAGTTGTTGTGGAAGGCTGATGTTACTGACAGTCAGCACCCAGGGAGTATTGCAATGAGTTGGCCTCAGGCTACACAGTCTTTGGCTCCACCTTCAGAATGCCCTGGCAGGATTAGACAGAAGACAAATCTGGGGCAAACTATAACTTGTGTCAGAGCTATCAAGGATGTGTAAGTTATTTATGTCTCAGATATTCAAAGACATTTAAGAAACAATTAGAAGTAATGTACATCATTTTTTTTAAATGAAGTAAATTAGAAAAAGTTAAAACAGTTACAAAATAGAGAAGTATTAAACTAAAGTAAGAATTTTTTAAGAGAAACACCTTCCCCAGAGGAACAGAATTGAACTAAATGGGGTTGGCAGTCTGACTCCAGACCTGACCTGGCAAAGGATCAGAAAGGCAGATTCTGGAAAGACAAATCTCCCTGGTTGCACTCCGCTTGGAATTCAGTGACTCAGCAAGTGACAGATGTGGCGGCAGCTGTCTCTCATGCTTATCCCTCCACAGATGCTACCTGACCTGTTTTGACATTTCCAATATTTTCAATCTTTATTCCTTTCCGATAGTCTGGTTACTTTCCACTTTCCAGACAATAAGTGCAAGGATATTGTAAAGCCAGACTGGAATGATCACTTAAGACTAGCAATGTATGTTCAGTCTTCGAGGTAAGAATTATTCATTTTTTTTCAGATTGCTATGACATACAAGCTACATTTTCATCACCAAAGTCAACAAAGCTGAGTGCAATGGATAACAACTAAGATTCATTTCACTAGAAGAGAAAGTAATCAATATGCTTGTTAAGAAGGAAGACATGAAACGCGAATGGAAAGGAAGAATTAAAAGAAGAAAAAAGTCTTGGATTTATTTATTGTCAGCTCTGTAGCCAGTGAAATGTTTACTGATGTTTAGTTATAGTACGGGTATATGCATCAACCAATTTGCACAAACAAGGCCTTACAAATAGCAATACTGAATAATCGGTGAGATTAGGACACAAGGGGAACTCTACTGCCCACAGTGGAAAAGTGCCTCCTGAGCAGAAGTCTCAGAAGTGTGTCTTGAACCCACGACCTTCCGACCCCTAGCCAACCAAGAGACAATAGAGTTTCAAATCCCACAAAGATGCAATGCAAGATTTTTTTCATACGGGAACATGTAAGGATGAATTCCGCTCCATAGCTGTAGTTTTAGGAAATCATTATTACCACTTTATTCCCAAAATGAGCATGTCATTAGCAGAGCAAGCAGACCACCCACCCAAAGGTAGTAACTAGAGACCCAAAGTATGTTAATTTAAAAATTGTGAGTAGTGTGTCCTGAAACTAAATAGGTTGCATTATAGCAACCAAATCATAAGTAAGGAATCTCAAACATACAATGTGCTTACCCATGACCCCCTTTCCCCCTCCCCCTCACCATGATTTCCACTGCTCCAAAGTCAATGGAGAGGACAAGATGCCCTCCTGATTTCAGTTGCTCGAAGTCTGCTTTCCAAGTTGGAAATAAGAGACATCCAGTTGAAAACTCACTCTCGGTGTGTCTGATTACAATTGAACATGGCTTCTACCTAAATAGAGACCCAACACCTCTAATTGAATAGACCAGGCGTAATGCTGATTTATTGCTCAATATGTTGGTAACTTGTGGTTGTCATTGAATATTACAACTTTATCAAAAATTATTTCAGTAGTTCAAAATTAATTATGTTCTACCAGCTGCTGCATGATTTGTTCAAACCTAAATGGCATTTCATCCGACAGCTAATTCCCAAGAAACTGATCATCAAAATCAATGATTTATAATGGATAAAGGATTATTGCCCAAAATGTTAACTAGATTCTGTGTAAATCTGCAGTGATGCTCTGAATGCTCCCTGAGGCAGCCAACATATGTTGTTTTGTACTGAAATGGAGCTGGCAAAAACATTCCTACTAATATGACCCTGACATCTAAACTAAATCCTATGTCAGTGCATTCATAGACCTTCTCAAGAGGATAGATTCTTCCCCTGAAGAAACTCATGCCTTTGATGTATTTCTGACAGCTCTGAAGGCAAGAAGCAGCTGTTTTGCATCATTCGCCATGATATTGAACAAAAAATTTGCATATCCATTTATTTAAATGGTACCCATAAAAGTTACCTCAGGGTATAATATGAAGGTCACATTTTTTTTCCTTCTGCTACTTCGGACAACCGGGTACATCACATGATGCTACCATACTGTACATTTAAATGAATTAACCTGCCTATGTTTACACCAGCAAATATTGCAGTTTGCCATGTTCATTAGATCTACACCTGCAATGTTTTGAGGGAAATAAAGTCCTTCTTGATTTCATTAAAAATTACCCATCATGAAATTGTCTGTAATGAGATTACCTGAAGCACAGAAGCACTGTGCATGGAACTGACATTTGACAGCATTGATACAGAAAGCATATTGATAAGCTACATTTATCACTGTCATTTGGAGAAGAACTTTAGACCCAGGCTTAGTGAAAAACAAAGGCTTTCTATCAATTTCAACCAATAGTCATTTGAGCCCTTAGCACTGAATTTGATATCACCAAGAAACAAGCAAACGTGACCTGTGATTTCCTTGCTTCTATTTCATTCAACATCCACAAGACAAAGGTCCCCTACCAACCTGACCCTGCTGCACCACTCTGCCCTCTGACAATAAAGGTTCACAATGACCCCAATATCTCAGGAGACATTGATCAGTGAAGGTAGACTTCTGTGATGAAATTTACCACTGCCTTCAATGTGCTAGAACAGCTCTTGGTCCACTGAGGAAAAGAGTATTTGAAGATCAAGATTTCAGGCTACCATAAAACTCATCATCTACTAAACAGAAGTGACCACTGCTCTCCTATGTGCTTCTGAGTCCTGGATTGCATTCAGCAGGCATATCAAGGCTCTAGAAAGACATCACTATGTCTGCAAAATCCTCCAAATTCACTGGCAGGATAAGCCAACCAATATCAGTGAACTCTCCTAGGCCAACATCCTCAGCATTTAGCCCCCGGTTACGCTCAACTGGCTACACTGGGTGGCCTTATCATCCACGTGAAACAAGCAGAAAAACAGAAAATGCTGGAAATACTCAGCAGGTCAGACCACATCTGTGGGAAGAGAACAGAGTTAACATTTCCATACAAAGACCCTCTACTAGACAATCTGCTGTGTATTTCCAGCATTGTTTTTATTTCAGATTTGCAGCACCTGCAGTTATTTTTTATTTCCCCTAACTTCCTGAAACAAATATTCCATTCTAAACTTTGTCATGGGAAAAGGTTATCAGGACAGAGGAAAAGATCCAAAGATGCTTAAAACCTCCTTGACATCAAAGAAGAAGATTTGACCAGCTGCAAAGATGAAGTGAATCTTGTGCTTCCTGCTTATGGTCCTAAAGTTCAGCCACCAGCAATCATTCTGAGCAGGGAGATGAATTTTGTGAGTATTTAGCATCAGTTGTAGCTAGCGCCTACTGAACTAGTGGAGCAGAGGCGGACCAGATAGGGAGAAGGGAGGGTGTTGCACATGCGGACCTGAAGCGGACTTGAAAGGGAGAAGGCAGGGCGGAGTACCTGCGGACCTGAAAGGGTGAGCGGCCCAGCGGACCGTGTAGGGTGAAGCAGGAGCTGAAATGGACGGACCGAACTAACTCAGGAGTGCGGAGCCGGCTGGGAAGGCAGAGGGAAGTGAGCGCGGATCATGGGCGGGGAAGCGGGCGGCAGGGATAAGCGCAGGGGCAGCAGGATCATCTTGACTGGGTCTGGCGAACTGGGTGCGGACCCGGCAGGGTGGAGCTCAGGCGGACCTGAAAGGGAAGAGGCAGCGTGTAGCTCATGCGGACCTGAGAGGGAGACGGTAGTGTGAAACTCAAGCAGACCCAGCGGGGTGAACCAGGAGCGGGGATGGACAGAGCGAGGAGGGGGGAGGGGAGAGGAGGGGGGAGGGAAAGGAGGAGGGGAGGGAGAGGAGAGGGGTGGAGGTAGAGGAGAGGGGTGGAGGGAGAGGAGGGGAGGGAGAGGAGAGGGGGGAGGGAGAGGAGGGGGAGAGGAGAGGAGGGGAGGGAGAGGAGAGGGGGGAGGGAGAGGAGGGGAGGGAGAGGAGAGGGGGGAGGGAGAGGAGAGGGGAGGAGGAGGAGGGAGAGGGAGGAGGAGGAGGGAGAGGGAGGAGGAGGAGGGAGGGGGGAGAGGGACACTCACCTTTGAGTGCGCACCAGTAATCAGCCGCAGGGTGAAGCGGGGAGAGCAGGGTGATTGGAAGTGAGCCGGGCTATGTGAAGATGGTGCAGATACGGCAAGGTGAAGCAGAAAGCGACTTGGGTGGAAGGGCAGTATAGAGATGGTGGGCCAAAGGGCTATTTCTGTGCTGTATGACACCATGACTCTGACCAAACCCGATCAACAACTCATAAAGGGGTCTTCCAGAACTAGTGGGCGTGAATGTAGCAGTGAATGTAAGCTGGCGGAACAAGTATGGCTCAATATAGCAAGGAGTGAGCTTTGAGAGTTACCAACACAACAGTGGAGGCTTCCTGGGAGAAGGTGGAAAGGGAGAGAGGTACAGACTATTTACAAGGAGCCAAACACCCTCAAAGTCTGTATGGTGAAGGGGAGATAGTGCAGGGGTGGATGGCCAGGGGCGAGCATCAACGACATGGGTAATGTCCCATGGCCTCACCACTGCCTGGATACCAGGTGTTGACCAGTATGATGTCTTATGTAACGTTGCACACCAGCTGCACATTTCAGAAGATGGAGTCTTGTCAGTTGCAGTACAGTTCTGCATTGATATGGGTGTCTTAAATCGACTGCCTGCCGCCAATGGCACCCTACCTCACTGAGGTGCCTGCAATTCCGGTAAAAGTTAGCGATGTTGTTGGTGAAGGTAGCTGCATTTTGCTCATGTGGACAGAGCCGTTAATTCATCAGCCGGTTATGGTAGTAAGCTGGAGGTCTTGAAGATTATACCATTTAGCTTTTGCTGCATGCACCAGGACCTTGGTGAGGATATCTTTTGGTTCTTTTTCTCTGAGCCTGCTTGCTTTGGAATTGTTCCTCCCAAGTGTGCTCCAGGTCGCGGCAGGGCAGAGCTGTACGCCATGGACAGACTTGCCCTCCGATGTTCTTGGTGAGGTCGGATTCCAACACCCAGCTTCAATCTTTCCCAGCATTAAAAACACTACAATAAAATTCCTTTTGTACATCTGTCTTTGGCTACATCTGCAATCACCAAGCAACAGCATCACACCAGAAGCAGAATTTCTCCTTAATTATGAAAGAGAAAGAGTGATTCATTCATTCAATTTTAGGCAATGGTGCAGTCTAGATTACACTTTCCCAAATAAGAATAGCAAATAACATAATTCCTAAGTTATTTCTTTCAGTCTGCAGCACTCCCAGAATGCTCTGGTGTCTGGTACCAGCAGCATCCAAACTCCGGTGAAGGATCTAATTTTTATAGCTCTTATGTCATAGGGTCATACAGCATGGAAACAGGCCCTTCAGCCCAACTTGTCCATGCTGACTGTGTTGCCGAGCGAGTTCGTCCCATCAGCCCACGTTTGGCTCATAGCCCTCCAAACTTCTCCTATCCATGTACTTATCTGGATGTCTTTTAAATGTTGCTATTGTGCTCACCTCAACCACTATTTCTGGCGGCTCATTCCAAATACGTACCACCCTTTGTGTGAAGAAGCTGCCCCTGATGTCCCTTTTAAATCTCTCTCCTCTGATCTTAAACCCATGCCCTCTTGTTTTTAGCACCTCCTCCCTGGGAAAAAGACTATGTACTTTCACCCTGTCTATGCCTCTCATGATCGTATATACCTCTATCAAGTCACCTCTCAATCTCCTACGTTGCAAGGAATGAAGTCCTAGTCTATGTAACCTCTCCTTATAACTCACATCCCCAAGTCCAGGCAACATCCTGGTACATCTTTTCTGCATTCTTTCTAGTTTAATAACATCTTTCCTTTAACAGGGTGACCAAAACTGTACATAATTATCCAAGTGCAGCCTCACCAACATCTTATATAACTTTAACATAACTTCCCAACTCCTATACTCAGTACCCTGACTGATGAAGGCCAACATACTAAACGCCTCTTCACCACCCTGTCTATCCGTGACGCCACCTTCAGCGAACTATACACTTGCACCCTAGGTCCCTCTGTTCCATAACATTCCCCAGGGCCCCACCATTAACTGTACAAGTCCCATCCTAGTTTGATCTCCCAAAATGCAATACCTCACATTTATCTGGATTAAAGCCATTTGCTAGTCCTCAGCCCAAATACCTAGCTGATCAAAATCCCCCTGTAATTTTTCTTAACCTTCAAAACTATCTACAACACCACCTATTTTAATATCATCCACAAACTTACTAACCATGCCTTGTACATTCACATCCAAATCATTTATATAAATTACAAACAACAAAGGTCCCAGCACCAACCCCGTGGCACACCACTAGACACAGGCCTCCAGTCCGAGAAACAACCCCCGACCATCACCCTCTGCTTCCTACCACTGAGCCAATTATAAATTCAATCTGCTATCTCCCCCGGATGCCAGGTGATCTAACCTTCCAGATTAGCCTGCCATGAGGGACCTTGTCGAAGGCCTTGCTAAAATCCATATAGACAACATCCACTTCCACACCCTTATCCACCCTCTTGTTTACCTCCTCAAAGAACTTGAAGAGATTTGGCAGACGTGACTTCCCATGCACAAAGCTATGCTGACTGTCCCAAATCAGACCCTGTCTCTCCAGATGTTGGTAGATTCTGTCCCTCAGAATCCTCTCCACAACTTACCCACCACCGATGTCAGACTCACCAGCCTGTAGTTTCCTGGCTTGCAGTTGGTGCCCTTGTTAAACAATGGTACCACATTATCCACTCTCCAGTCCTCTGGAATCTCACCTGTGGCCAGAGATGAAGCAAAAATCTCTGCAAGGATCTCCACAATCTCTTCTCTAGCTTCCCACAAGGTCCAAGAATGCACCAGGTCAGGCCCTGAGGATTTATCCAACTCAATGCACTTTAAGGTCTCCAATACCTCCTCTCTGCTAATTTGTATGTGTGTATTTGGACAGAATTAAAAGACGTGGAAATAATGGGAAATAAGATTTCACTATTCTTTAAGATATGTACATGTTGCTTCAGAAAAGCATCTGGTGCAAATTGTGGAAATTTTCACAGATAAAAATTGCAGGGAAAGAGTGTGGGTGGGAGAAAGGAGGAAGAGAAAAAGAGAGAGAGAGAGAGAGAGAGTACAAGTGAGAAAGAGAAGGAAGAACAGAGAGAAAGAGAAAGGAAAAAAAGAAAGAGAGAAGAGATAAAGAGAAAGGGCAAAATAAAGATAAAGAGAGAAGAATGTACTTGCATTTATATACCTTTCACTAACTCACAATGTCCCAAAGTGATTTTACAGTTTGTTTGCTACTTCTGATTATTTTTCACTGTTATAGAAAATATAAACAAATCATAAAATCAATTAACCATCTTCAAAATACCAAAACAGCTTTGTTTACCCTGGATTTAAGAGAATCCCAGAAGTGAGGTGAGTGCCAGAAATGGTATTTTATTTAATGGTGTTTGGGTATAATTAAATTCCTTGACTGGGATCAAGATAGATTTATAAACAAAAATACTGAGAATAATGGAAAACTGAAATTAAAATCAGAAAATACTGGAAACGCACAGCAGGTTAGTGTCTGATCAGGAAAAACACAAGTCAGCATTTTGGGTGTAGATTAGAAATGAATTCTATTGGGCTGTTTATATCGCGATTGACAGTGGCTCCAAATGGAAGCTACTTTAGTCCTGTGTATCCATGCATGTGCAGTGCAATGTGGAAGTCGTTCATACAGATAGATTCAGACAAGCATATCTGTCAATCCATTCCACCCTTGGACTCCCCATGGAATCATATCGCAGATCTTGGACCAGTTCAGACCAGCACAAGATCCAAAACCCCATAGATGTCAATCAGAATGATTCAGGCTAAAGGTTTTAGAGGCAAAGGGAAAGATAAGTTAATTCTTATAAATTATTTTGCTTTTTAATTATTATGTGCTTATTTAACATATTTTAAATGTTTATTTTTTTAACTATTTACTTCAATTTTAATCATTTTAAATGTTTCTAAATGTCAGAGACATTCAAAAAGTATTAAAATCAAGACAACTTTTACAACTGGAAAGGACCCATCCCCAGCTTTGCCAGCTGTTAGGGGTTTTCGGGGGCAAGGCCACTGTCACCATTCAGACCAGGTCACTGGAGAAGTGGGGCAGCAAGATAGGCCTCTGCATCCAGAGAAGGAAGTGCGGGCATGGGGGTTCCAAGGCTGGCAATTTCTAGGCAGGGTGAGGATGAGCCAGCACAGTCTGGCCTGTGATTGTTTCAGCAAGGAAGAAAAGTACAAAGGAAAATTAACGGGAAAGAAACAACGGACATTTCAGTGTGTGAGAAGTTGTTAAATGGTTAAACCAGATATGCACAATATTTTCAATTGTTGTTTTACACGTGTTTTACTGAATATTTGTGAACATCAAAGACGTTCATAAACATTCACTTTCCCCGATCACACTGTCAACTGTAACAGGCTGTGAGTCTGGAGGCTGACCCTCACCGGCTGTCACACCCATTCTGTGAGTGCAGCCGGCTGACTGAGCTGAGACCGACCTGAGCCACTGTGAGGTGCTGGGAGCCGAGCTCCAAGTAGAAGACTGTTCCAGGGACCATGCTGGAACAGAGCGGCCCAATAGCAGCCAGTCTAAAGTTTCAGAGCAACATAGAAGCTGCCCATTAATTGGTGAAGCTGGTCATTTTGCGGCAAGTAACTCACCTCCTGACTCCCCAAAGCCTTTCTGTCGTCTACAAGGCAGAGTATGATGGAATACTCTCTACTTGTCTGGATGAATGCAGCTCCAATGATGCAAAGGAAAATCAGCACCATTCAGGACAGATTGGTACTCCATCCCCCACTCTAAATATTCACTCCCTCCGCTGTGGCAGAGTGCAGAGTGTGCTAGTCGCAAAGTACACTGCAGTTACTCACCTAGTTATTTTTCAAACCTACCATCTAGAAGGACAAGGCAGCTGATAATGGGAACACCCCTCCATTTCACATACCATCCTGACTTGGAAATATATAGCTATTCTTTCATCAATAGATCAAAATCATGAAACTTCCTCCTTAACAAGCTTGTGGGAGTACCTTCACCACACAGTCTGCAGTGGTTACAGAAGGCTCACTACCACCTTCTCGACGGCAATTAGGGATGGGATTGTTTGTTCCACCCACCTCTGATGAATGAATTAAACAAAAGCCTCAGGGTGAAGTGATTACAATAATCAATTTGTCAAAAACAAATGGCTGACTGATCACTTAAATTATCTTCTGCCAATTTCAAGGGGGGTAGGGAGGCATGCATGTGTATGTCGTCATTCTGAGTGTGGAAGGAGTTAAAGGAGCAAAGCCATAACAGAGGAATGCATAAGGTGCTGGAGAATTCCGAACAAGGAGGCAGAAGATTGTTCTTCTTCCTGATTTCATTCCGTGTAAACTTCACACTGCCTCTGTGTCACTTCCATCTAAAAAAAACCCTTAAGTGAGCAATAACCTATCATTAGTCATACCAAATAAATACGTAATAATTGGCTCTTTGAAAACTTAAATACAGCTTAGGGCAATGAGCTGAAGTCAGTTAGATTACAGTTACGCCAAGATTTCAAGTGTCTTTTGGCTCAGTAATATTCTGAGTGCCTAAAGATCACATGTACAAAAATATGGCAAATAGCTAATTCAACTCACTGTCATTTTCGAAATAAAAGACTAGAGACAGGAGCAAATGAACTGATTTACGTTTGGAGGGGTTTTTCCATCTCCGATATAAAATAACTGCCATAGCAATACACCTTAATTTCATTTCCAAGCTAAAATATGTTATGCCACTTGAAGCATGTTTCCCTGCAAACCTTGTGAAGTGTGAAATGGGATCATTCCTAAATACCGAGGCGGAAAAAAAATGGAATCCTTACTGCTTTTGATACTTGCAATAAATGGGCATGTGAGGAATAGGAACATTTACAGCAAGTCAAGCTGGCAATTACTTTGTAGTATAATGTAAACAGTCATATCATCAACTATTTCATTTATATATCAAACTATTCTGAGGGAAGTCACAGCAGCAACTTAACGGAGAGGTTTTATTTTGAGCACCAGGTGTGATTAGAATGCTTCCCTTTAAACTTTGGGAGTAGAAATTGGTTATGGCCAATTTTTTGAGTCCCTGTCCAACTGCGCACAGACAATCCCCATCCCAAGCTGGAGGCCTGTGGCTAAATTGAAATTAAGACATGACTTGTGATGCCTCAGGAGGCAATGGCTCTCTGCTAAATCCCAGAGTTTGATGGGAATGGAGGGACAACTCTGGTTTGTAGTGGGTTGGCAGTGGCTCTGAGGACTGTTTGGACCCATCAGGACAGGAATATTAGCACTTGAATTGGTGAGATGAATCATTTTGGCACCTGCTGCAAAAAGTTGATCTATTAAAGCTGATGAGGAGATGGCCACATTGCTGATACTCACGAGGCAGATAGCCACAAATGTAGTCTTCCAGCGTAAGGAGATGTCCGCAAGCGAATGTTGCCGACTGGCGTGTTCCAAGGTGCAGGCCGCAGTCTCTTTCCCAGGGTAAGGAGTCTAAAGCTAGAGGGCATAGGTTTAAGGTGAGAGAGGAAAGATTTAAAGGTGACCTGAGGGGCAAGCTTTCACACAGAGGATGGTGGCCATAAGGAACGAGCCGCCAGAGGAAGTGGTAGAGGCTGCTGCAATTACTACATCTAAAAGGCATTTTACAGGTTCATGGATAAGAAAGTTTTAGAGGAATATGGGCCAAATGCAGGTAAATGGGACTAGCTCAAGCAGGCATATTGGTCAGCATGATGAGTTGGGCTGAAGGGCCTGTTTCCATGCTGTATAACCCTGTGACTCAGTGAGGAGTACATGCTGAGAGAGGCACTGAAACTAGGCGCAGCCACCACAAAAGCTCTGAGGAGATGGACCATAGCCTCGGGTCCTATTACCACAGGATACTAGGCTGGGCCTTGTGTAACAGCCTCTCAAACACTCTACGATGCATTGTTTAAGGTGTAAACATGGGTGGTGTTGACACTTTGTAAGGTAATGTATTGAACTGATTGGACAATGAACATAGCAAAAGACATGTCCTGATTATAGTTACTCAATATATTATGAATAAAGTATATTTCCGGGGCATAAACAAGAACATATGTTGCCAGCTCTGATTTATCAATTTATCAGGAACACATGTATCAGGCTGCTGTTCATTGACTACAGCTCGGCGTACAACACAATCATCCCATCCAAACTCATCATCAAGCTTCCAGACCTGGGCCTCTGTACCTCCCTCTGCAATTGGATCCTTGACTTCCTCATCGGCAGACCTCAATCAGTGAGGATGGGTAGCAACATCTCCTCCTCGCTGACCATCAACGCAGGAGCACCTCAAGGCCACGTGCTTAACTCCCTGCTCTACTCACATCACTGTGTCGCTAAGCACAGCTCCAATGCCATATATAAATTCGTCCACAACACAACTGTTGTTGGAGGAATCACAGGTGGTGATGAGTCAGCGTGCAGGAGTGAGATTGGTTGCCTGGTTGAGCGGTACAGAAACAACAACCTCTTGCTCAGCGTCCGTAAAACTAAAGAGCTGATTGTTAACTTCAGGAAGGGGAAGGAGGGCGAAAATGCCCCAGTCTACATTGGGGGATTGGCAGTGGAGAGGGTTAGCAGTTTTAAATTCCTGGGCGTTAAGATATCAGATGACCCAGCACATAGATGCAATCAAGGAAGGTGTGCCAATGTCTTTACTTTCTTAGAAGGTTAAGGAGGTTCGGCGTGTTACTGAACACTCTTAATAAACTTCTACTGAAAGTATCAAACTGTTGGAAGTATCCTGACTGGTTGTATCATGGTCTGGTATGGCAATTCAAATGCACAGGGACATAAAAAGTTGCTGAGAGTGGTGGACTCAGCCCAATACACCACTGGCACATTCCTCCCCACCATCAGTAGTATCTACATAAGGCGCTGCCTCAGGAAGGCAACGTCTATCACCATCCGGGCCATGCCCTCTTCTCAGAGCTACCATCGGGCAGGAGGTACAGAAGCCTGAAGTCCCACACCACCAGGTTCAAGAATAGTTGAGCCAAAGGGCCTGTTTCCATGCTGTATGAGTCTATAACAGCTACTTCCCTTCAACCATTTGGTTCTTGAATCAACCTACAAAACCATAATCACTACCTCAGAATACCAACACTATGACCACCTTGCACTACAATGGACTTTGCTTTTGAGTTCTAATTGTGTTCTTTCTTATAAAAACAGTGTATAATTTATCTTTATGTTTTTCTTGTGAATGCTGCTTATATGATGCTATGTTCCTGTGATGCTGCTGCAAGTAAGTTTTTCATTGCACCTGTGCATACATGTCCTTGTGCTTATGACAATAAACTCAACTATCAACAATCAGAAACCTTTCAATCAGTGTCCTTTCACTTGCCTGGCTCTGTTGACCAAGGCTGAGACCTGAATGAGATCTGTAGGGCACACCTTGGCCCAAATGTTGCCGATGGTGACCATACATTACAAAAGAACAAACTAGAAAATGGGTTGCTTCAGGCTTATTGGCATCTATTGTTCAATCATTTCCTTCCTTGTTTTCCTCTGCGGGGAAAGTGCTAATTAAGTACTGTATTGCATCTCCAATCTTCCATTGGATTCTTTCAAGTTTAAAGAAAGAACAGCATTTCAATGGGACTTTCACATTTTCACAAAACATGTTAGAGCCAACAGCTTTGAAGTGTACTCACGACTATGAAATAGTAAATGCAACAGCTGATATACTCTCATGGTAAGAGCTCGATAATGACCTGCTTTAGTGGTGTTAATTGAGGATAAGTATTTACCTGGATGGCAGGGATATTTCTCTGTCTTGAAAATAATGCAACAAGGTTTCTTGCATTTTAAGAGTCTTGGAATCATAGAATCTTACAACACAAAAGAACAGGATCACACTGTACTTTGTGCCCGTGACAGCCAAAGATGGGTTCAGCTTAATCCCACTTCCCAGCTCTTGGTCCATTGCTCTCCAGGTTACAGCTTTATAACTGTTTATCCAGATACTTGACAAATGCGATGTTGGTTTCTGCCTCTGTCATCCTTTCCTGCAATGAACTCCAGACCCTCATCACTTGTTGAGTAAAATAATAGGCCAGATCACGATAATTTTTTGTCGGAGGCTCCCTAAGGATCAGCCAGCTGACTGCAGTAAGTGTACCCAGACTTCAGCATCTGTGTGAAGTAGCACAACTGTAAGGAAATCTCATTAGCTCAGCTGAGACCACATTTGACCGATCTCCCTCACCCATCTCGACACAGCAATGAGTCCCAAGGCAGTTCCTGATCATACTGGGCTGAAGTGCCAGATACACGTCATATTCAGTCTCTCATCTTTACTGCAGCCATGCTAGCACATCAAGTAAGGCCCCATTCAGTTGAGTTGTTACCATGCTTCAGTACAATGGAAAAAGAAGCTAAGTAGTTTATACCTTCTTTAAATCAATGTTAATGTTCTAAATTAATATACAGGATAAAATTGTTTCAAAGAAATGTATTTTTTAGTTTTTATTTGTTTGTATGTAACTTTTCATTTTTTAAACTATTTAAATGTATTTCAAGTCATCTCCAAGAAGATGCTTAGGAAACCTGGAAGAGCCCTTCTGACTGCACAAGCGGTGAGGGAATGCAGTCTGAGAACCCACTACCTGAGACCTGCTCACTACCTGTGAATGTTCCACCTTGTGAACAGAGTGGCAGTGTGTCCCCAGAACATAAGGAGCTACGCAACCTCAAAAGGCAAGTCTGGTTCTGGACTTCCTACAGGAGGAAAATGCTTTCATAGAACATAGAACACTACAGCGCAGTACAGGCCCTTCGGCCCACAATGTTGTGCCGACATTTTATCCTGCTCTAAGATCTATCTAACTCTTCCCTCCCACATAGCCCCCTATTTTTCAATCATTCATGTGTCTATCTAAGAGTCTCTTAAATGTCCCTAATGTATCTGCCCCCACAACCTCTGCAGGCAGTGGGTTCCATGCACCCACCACTCTCTGTGTAAAAAACTTACACCTGACATCCCTGTTTTATCTTCTTCCAATCACCTTATTATGTCCCCTCATGTTAGCCATTGTCGTGCTGGGAAAAAGTCTCTGACTGTCCACTCGATCTATGCCTCTTATCATCTTGTACACCTCTATCAAGTCACTTCTCATCCCCCTTCTCTTCAAAGAGAAAAGCCCTAGCTCGCTCAACCTATCCTCATAAGACATGCTCTCCAATCCAGGCAACATCCTGGTAAATCTCCTCTGCACCCTCTATAAAGCTTCTACATCCTTCCTATAATGGCAACCAGAACTGAACACAGTACTCCAAGTGTGGTCTGACCAGACTTCTATATAGCTGCAACATCACCTCATGGCTCTTGAACTTAATACCCCAACTAATGAAGGCCAACATTTTATATGCCTTCTTAACAACTCTATCGACCTGTATGGCAACCTTGAGGGATCTATGGATGGGGACCCCAAGATCCCTCTGTTCCTCCACACTGCTGAGTCCTTCCTTACACTTGTGCTGCTTTACACAGATGCTGAAGTCTGGGTACATTTATTGAAGTCAGCTGGCGGATCCTTAGGGAGACTTTGACTCAAAATTATCATGATCTGTCCTATTATTTCACTCAACAGATCAAACACATTCCAGCCCATTTGTTTCTCAACTACCCTGTAATTCTTCAACCAAGTGACTTAAATCCATGCCTTCCAGCTCCCAACCTCTTCTAAGGAAGGTAGGTCTTCTCCATTTACCTTGTCTATCATAATTTTATACACATGTTTGCAGTTCAGTGTCTCATCAGAAACACAGCACCTACAGTATAGCAGCACTGATATATCAGCCTGACTTTATGTGCTGAAGTTTCTATGGGGCTCTTGAATGCACAATCTTGTGGCTCAGAAGATGTTGCTTTCTGTGCCTCAGCCTGACATGTGCTGTCACCAGTCCCCATCAGATATTGTCTCAGTGTAGAATCAATTCCTCATTGTTTTACATCTTTTGCTTTAAGTTAACCGAAGAAAAGGAGGAGGATTGACTCGTGCTTTCACCTTCATCATGGCTAAAACTTTAATACCTTAATATAACAAGATGTACCATCCACCAAACTTTAGGATTTTTATTTCTAAGAACAACAGCAATTGGAGCAGTTCGAAATAAAAACCCAGTGTGCTGGAAATACGCAGCAGGTCAGGTTGCAGCTGTGGAGAGAGAAACTGAGTAGACTTTTAAGATTGATAAACTTTAATCAGAATGAGTTTAGATACAAGGTCATTGACCCAAATTAATGTAAGGTATCACAGATAGAGGGAGGAGGAGACCATGTTACCCCTTGAGCCTGCTTCACCATTCAACAAGATCCTGATCTTTTACCTCAAACGCTGTCTTCCTGCACTATCCACATATGCGATGATTCCTTCAAAGACCAAAAATGTATCGATTTGCAACCAAAGACAGAGCCTCCAGAGCCCCCCAGGTTGATTTTTTGAGTGAAGAAATATCTCCTCATTTCCATCTCGAATATTTCCCCCTTTGTCTGTGAACCCCCGCCCCCCAGCCCTCAACTCCTTAACCAAGGGACACATCTTCCATTCCAAACATATGTGTGGGTTAGTAGATTAATGGACCACTGTAAATTGCCCTTGGTTTGTCGGTGAGTGGTAGAGTTTTTGGGGAGCTTACAGGAATGTAAGAAGAATAAAATGGGATTAGTGTAGTGTTAGTTTAAATGAATGCTTGATGGTCAAGGAGGACTCAGTTAGCCAAAGGGCCTGTTTCTATCCTGTATGATTCTCTGCCTCTATCTCCATGCATCAATGCTATTAAACCCCCTGAGAACTTTGTCTTTCAATAAGGTCACCTCTCATTCTTTAAACTCTGGAAATAGAGACTTGCCTTAATCAATCTCTCCTCATATAACAAACCTACCTTCCACGAACCATTCAAGTAAATCTTCAGCATCTGCAATTTTATCTTTTGAGCAATTAAGGTCATTGTATATGGTGCTAATAAACTGAACAGAAATTTTCTTTCAGAGGTTCGGCGCAGCAGATGTTTTTCTAGAGATTTCTCAGAAATTGATCATCCAGTGCATTCTGCCGTGACTTCTGCTGCTCAAAATTCTCTCAGCTTTAATCTCTACTACCTTGATTTAAGCACTTTTCCATTCAGTATTACTTCTGTAAACACAGCCATAACTGTCAGGGATTAAGGAGACAGCTGCACAAACCAATCTATTACAGTCAGTGTCCAAGCCTTAGTGCTTTCCCTACTTTAGTTCCTTTAATCTAATCCTCATTTATACTAATATATTTACACAAAGCAATTGATACAGTAATCAGGAGTCAGAACGGGACCCCTCTCCAGCAGAGATTTCCAAGCCTTTCAGGTGCACTGAGCTGGGATCTTGGATTCAAGTGAAAATATAAAGCCAACATTTCATCTTGTCAACTGCCAAATGGGTACTTCCCAACCGTCATGACAGTATGGGGATGAAAAAAACTGATATCCTGCCCCCTTTCCATGGCCGTACTCATGACCGGTGTTCCTGGAGATGGAGAATGTGGTACCCCACACCAACAATCCCCACAGCCCCACATATTGGCATCTCAGAGATTGGAACAGGAACAGAAAGCTCTGGAAACACTCAGCAGGTCAGGCACCATCTGTGGAAAGAAAAAAAAATCAGCATTTCAGATTTTTTTTTCAGATTTCCAACATCCGCAGTTCTTCTTAAATTTTCGCAGGGATTTGAGTTCATCCTGAATGTTGTGGATAATATTATAGTTTAGGCTTAAAGTAATATTAAAGTAATACTAAACTAATATTCTAATTCAGTTGTTGGAGGAAAGAAAGCAGGCTACTCAGACCATTGTGTTTGTACTAGCTCTAGAAAAGACATTAGCTGCATCACCTGCATACTTTTGCACAATTGAGACATGGCAAATATCCAACAGTAGAAGAAAGGCTAAGAAGTCCAAGAGGCTTGCATTTCACTCCTGCCTATTCAGTGAATGCTCCCTCAAACACCCATCGTCTGCCCATGAACTACCCTAATTCTCTGGTTGTTTATCATAGATAATTTTAATCTCTTCAGCAATTAAAAAACTAGTTGCATTTCACTGTGATTGCTAATCCCTAGTTATCTGGTTATCCATCTACATATTCCTTTCTTCCTTTCCATACATAGGTTTTAGGCTTCAAAATATGGCAAGTCAAACTCTGAATCGGAAATACAAAATAATTGAAATGGCCATCCCTGGTGGTCGCAAAATAATTCTTGGCAACTGGATTTGCTTGAAGCACTGGCTGTTGATAGTTAGATGCCAGAGGCCATGTCATTCAATTTTTATTGCATATGCTGCTGAAGAATATTCCTTCAGATGGAGCAGTTTCAATTGTTTGCAAACCTGCCTCTCACCCTTCATCCCCTGTTGGCTGGTTTACACAGGACCTAACATTTGGCCTCAGACTAACATTGTTCCCTGCAGTGCCGTGAGCTTGTCCTTTCAGTAATGAAAATTCAGTGAAAGAAAGCTCAAGCAAATACTGGTGGATTAAAATCAGGAAAGTGAAGAAAGCACACAACATTGGATGGAAAATAAAAATGCTGAATTACAAAGAGAATACTGCTAGGGAATAGAAACAAAACAGAGGTAGACCAGGAATAAAATTTGAGGTAAACAAATAGAGTAGAAATAAGTTGTTTCAGAAAATGTGTAAGTGCAATTAAGCATATTTTGATTATACACATCTGTAGCTTTTATAATGAAAAGAAAGCAAAAGTAAATCACATAAGGAAAACTGTTAGGATTTGGTACAGAGCAATAGGACCACCCAAAGGAAATGTGAGTTTAGATATCAGTGCACCCAATTAACAGCGGAAATTCACACAATTTGCAAATCCAGGCTATTGATTCCTATACATTAACTCATCACAAATGGCTCCATTTCAGTGGCTCTAGTTCAAGACATTTACCCAAAAACAATATATTAATACTTTAAATTAATAAGAAAAGCATTTGAGTCCAGCTAGAACAATCTGAGAAAGCAATATAAAGTATTTATTCTGTTACATGTTAAGACAAAGCTTCATAAGCAATCTTCACTCAACCACAATTGTTGAACAGAAACATTCAACAAGCATTTTATTGCTTTTCTTGTACCAATGTTACAATAATCTTTACAATCTTCCACTTATTTGTTATTGAACAGATCTTTCTTTTATATTTCATTAATTACTGATAGTAACAGTGGCAATCCCAAAGCTTGCCTTTGAACCTTGCAAGACATTTACTTTTTGAACTGCATGTAAAACTAAAGCAAAGCTAAACTTCGCTAAGGACAACATTTTCATTAGACATTTAAGCCTTTATAATGTTTATCAGTAGGAGAATTTATAGCTGAAAGATTACTACCAACAAAAAAAACACAACCTATTGCGGCAGCAAAGTATGGTTTACGAAGCATAGTTTACAAAAACTGTGAAAACCAATTCTCTGAAATTCCACAGGATTTCTCCATGTCCAACCATAGCTTCAGCAGGAAGCTAGAGGAAAGCTAGCACAAGTGACTGAGGTTTCTTGCATTGCCTGTTGTTATAAAGTATATGTCCATGGTTCCAGCAGCCCAGACCATCTCCTCCTTTTCCTGCTATGCATTGTGAAAATGGTCTAGTTTGAATTTGGACTTCACAACGGTTTGACAACAACCCACATTACTGAAGAAACTTCATTTAAACCTTTACAGTGTCAGTGCATTAACTATAAAGCAACAGCTGAAGCAGGTATAGGTTTACCAGACCAGATCAGAGAGTCTGATTCTTTCTGCTGTTATCTCTAAAACATCCTACTTCTTCTGAAAGCTTTAAGCTAAAGCTAGCATCAATCAGTTCTTGTCCTCTGCCTATTCCTCTCAGGTTCCCTGTGAAATTTTTATAGTCACCCACCATATGCTACATGGTGCACCTGCATCCTATTTGTTTACCATCACAGATTTGGAGCCTCTTCCCTTTCCTACAGTTCAGCTCCCTGTCATGACTAACAGGATAACATACACCAGATCTGTCCTGGATGGAATAGGTGTTTATTTGATCTAACTATAGGCCAGTTTTAGTCACTGCTGCTAACTTTGCAGTTTAATTCTTATCATAAAATTCTTGCGAGAAATTCCTACATTTCTGAGAACCATATAATAGGTACCCGACAGTCTAATTCTATGATCACTTTGTTTAGGCAATATATCCTTTATTTGACCCATTTCTCCTTTTCCCCTCATCAGTTCTCTTTCATTTTGATTCCTATGGATGCTATTGACCCTTCCCTTGTCCATTTATAATTACATTACGGTAGAGGAAAAAAGTACCTTCAGTGGGTCTTTAATCTTGTGAATATTGCCTTCCCCAGAATAGAGGCTTCCCATCTATCTGTTCCTGTATGTGTAAATGAATTAGTAGATCTTTAGCAAGCAGGTTTGTCTTACGTAACCACCAGAGCTTTTTATCCCCATTAACTGTTTTAATTCATATTCCTAAATTCATATTCCTATAATTTTTAAACCTGGCTATGCATTTTACTGCAATTTTCCCAACAATGTTTATCATAATTATTCAATTTTTTTGCTATGATGTGGTTATAACATCAACCAAAGTTTTGCTCCAACTTCAAATTAATAATTAGTTTATATGCATCATGTCTGAAGACCAGGATTAGTAAAGCAAATCAAAAAGTTTCACTCCAACAACTGCACAATAGTGTTACCATGAAGCTTCTCATGCTCTGTTGCTAAGAGAACCTTTACATTGGTGTTTTGAAATTTGTTAAGATAAATAATTCAAAATAAGACTTTGTCAGTTCCAATTATCCCTCACATCGGTGTAACTGTGCTGACTTTTGCAGAACTGATCTTTAACATCTTAAGTAGTAAGAGGTGGGCCATTTTCTGAAAATGAAAATTTAAAAAAACTGCAGATGCTGGAAATCCGAAATAAAAGCAAAAATGCTGGAACAACTCACCAAGTCAGGCAGCATCTGTGTGAAGAGCAACAGTTATCAATTCAGGTTAAAGGTCCATCATCAAAACTGGGAAAGAGAAACAAGATAATTTTCAGTAGCAGAGATAATTTTCCATCAATTTGGAGTCAGAAGAATTCTCACTCTAAAGTTAAATAGCCCAAAAATATTCAATTAATTAATTTGTACTCATTTATCAACATTACTGAAGTGAGAAAAGATGGTTTTGGGTTGTTATCACATCATTACCGATTGATTTTTATCCACAGTAATTACCTGCCAACTAATGTGATGCTGTCAACATTATTTATACATTTTGAGTAATTGACAATAAAGAAATTCTGGGGATCATTTCCTGAAAGTCAAATTATTAATGAAATGTTTGTGCTATAATATAAAATTACATGTTCTCTTGGGCCTTTGCATTGATTCATTTCACAGTCAATCTAATGCTTTTAAAGGTGTCCTTTGGTATAGAACAGGTCCAAAGGTGCAGCAATACAACAAAGAAACCAATGCAACCAGTGGTCTTGAGCAGGGCTCAGTTTTCATAGTCTAGTACTGCCAGTGCTGTATTTAATTTCATTTGCATACAACAGATATATCATTGTGAAAATCAATATGTTCAGAAAAAAAATGGAAGGCCCCAATGATTTACAAAACAAAACTATTAACAAAGCATGGTTGATCTCAATAGCAAAGGTGGATTTTTTTGTGGGAATAATGCTCCCAGGTCCAATGTCCATACTATAATATTCCCAATAATGGAAGCGACAGGTGTTTGAGGTGGAGGAAATTTCCTTTCAAAGAAGCAAGCACAGGATGTTTATTAAAAGTCAAAGGCAAAATCAAGTTTATTGTCATATGCTCAAGCGCATGTATGCACAGGTGCAATGCAAAACTTACTTGCAGCAGCATCACAGGCATGTAGCATGAGATAAGCAGCATTCACAAGAAAAGCATAAATTAAACATAAATTATTCAGAATTTTTACATGAAAGAACACAATTAGAACAAAATAAAACAATGTCCATTTCAGTGCAAAGTGATCAGAATGGTCATGGTGTTGCTAAACTGTAGTGGTGATTAGGGTTTTGCCAGCTGGTTCAAGAACCGAATGGTTGAAGGGAAGTAACTCTTCTTGAACCTGGTGGTGTGGGACTTCTGGTTTCTGTACCTCCCACTCATTGGCAGCTGCAAGGAGATGGCATTGGCTGGATGGTGGGGATCTTTGATGATGGATGTTGCCTTCCTGGGGTGGATTGTGCCCGTGATGTATTGGGCAGAGTCCACTATTCACTGCAGCTTCTTACCTTCTTGCACATTCGAATTGCCGTACCAGACCATGATACAACCAGTCAGGATTCTTTCAACAGTACATCTGTAGAAGTTTGTTAGAGTGTTTGGTGACAAGCCAAACCTCCTTAACCTTCTAAGAAAGTAAAGACGCTGGCACGCTTTCCTTATGATTGCATCAATTTGTTGGTCCCAGGACAGGTCATCTGATATGTTAACACCCAGGAACTTAAAGCTGCTGACTCTCTCCACCGCTAATCCCCTGATGTAGACTGGCACATGTTCACTTTCCGTCCCCTTCCTGAAGTCAACAATCTGCTCTTTAGTTTTGCTGATGCTGAGCGAGGCATTGTTGTTGTGGCACCACTCAACCAGGTCTCCTATCTATTGTAATTCTGGGAACGTTCATTCTTTCATGGGAGTGAGAAGTGCACAGAAGTACAAGTTTTCAGAATCTGCTAGAGTGAGTGGAAGAATTAATTGAACTTAATACTCCAACTTAGTGTTTAACAAATTCCTATCATATCCTTCAAAGATCTTGGAAGCTCTTAATTCAAGATCAAATTGCAAATGAATAAGCTTAAAACAGAAAATGTATAATTAATTTCTACCCCATGGTTGTTACAGTTAACATGCATGTGGTAGATGGAAAATTATTGATCAGAATTACAACAGGAATCAAATACAAATACATATGGAGCATGATAGGGAAAGGCTTGGATTGAAATTTTGGTCCTGGTGAGGTCCCAGTAAACTCACTGGAATTCACATGTAATGAGGCAAGGTGATATTTTTCTGGTCAACACTCTTGAAGGACTAATGGGAAACTTACTCTACCATCTGCTACAGTGGGAACCAAATGCAAAACAAAATCTATAAGTTAAATGGCAAAAAAAGGTCAGATAATAAATACAGCCAGTTTGCATATTGTTTGAAAATCGAGCATAAGATCTGCATTCATATCAAGAGCTACAATTCGGGTAGCATTGGAGAAAATGGTAACAGTTACAAGTAGGAAGATCATCTTACTGGATTGTTTTTTTGAAACCATTTCCAAATAGTAGGTTAAATAAATTTGCACAGATGTAAGTATTATTAATCTGGCATAGAATCTTATACTGAGGTTGCTCTTAAACCAAGGTTATGCTTGCAGAGTGATTTATTCACTTCTTATCAAGAGTTTCGGTCTTTTGATTATAAAACAAGGAAGATATCTCTTAGAAATGAATCTTGCAATCTGCCCTGAAATTTCACAAACAATGAACTTGCACATGTGCCAGTTATTCTGTGATTGAAATTCATGGGCTATTCACTGTTGGCTTGGCATAACAGCGGAGAGTGACTAAATAAAACATGATTTTTCTGTGGAAATACAACAGTGAGCATACAAACATTTTATGCATTCAGATTTCTTTTTGTGCTATTTCATTGTAAGTAGGTTAATGTTTCTTTATGAAAAGAAAGACTAAATGAAGGACTAGTGTATAAATTACCAAATGAAAGGCTAGCAGATGAAAATTGTCAATTGTTCTTTTGTAAGATGTGTGGCATCTTGTCACACATTTCCCACATGTGTGGGTAGCACTCTGAAGGTGAGAACCACTTCGTCAGTGGCTAGCCCTTGTCACCTAGTGTCCATTCTTTGGTTCTCATGATACCAAAATTGCAGACATAAACATAGAAATGACACAGCATTAATACTAGGCACTGCTTCCCTTTGGAAAGTAGGAATTCTTTCATTTCTGATGCAGAAAGAGTTTATGTGCAGTGTTCACAAAGTGATATCCCCTGCACTGTGGACAGGTCCACAACCTGAACAAAGTTACATGAGCATTCTGGCTACTTCTCTCTGACTAGAGAAAATGAGATGCAGTTACCTCTCTTTGACCAGAGAGCCATAATGACTTTTCTTGTCCAATACTGAATGGCAAACTGATAAGATAAGATAAAGTATCTTTATTAGTCACATGTACATCAAAACACACAGTGAAATGCATCTTTTGTGTAGATTGTTATGGGGGCAGTCCGCAAGTGTCACCATGGTTCTGGCACCAACATAGCATGCCCACAACTTCCTAACCCGTACGTCTTTAGAATGTGGGAGGAAACTGGAGCACCCGGAGGAAACCCATGCAGACACGGGGAGAACGTACAAACTCCTTACAGACAGCAGCCAGAATTGAACCCAGGTCGCTGGCATTGTAATAGTGTTATACTAACCACTACACTACCATGCCAGATGTTGCAAGTATCTCCAGCAGTGGCCAAAAGGCTCCTATAGTGGTTGTATTCTGGTGCAGAAGATACAATGCTTAAGATAGCCAATGGATCACAGCTGTCCAGATGTTTGAGACCTTGTTCCTAAAGATGAAAAGGGCTTAGAACTACTGGAATGGCAAACTGCTCCTGAAATGGATTGGTGAAATCAGTGAGATATTGAAAGTTGCAGGTTAGTGGCAGTACATCTACACAGTCAGGAGGGCAGTAAGTGACAGGACAGGACCTTATTCACATCTGATTAACAAGAAGTTAATTATGCTCATCCCTTTTTAATTAAGTTTGGCTACTCTGTGTATCTTGGGAATGTGGAAGTGGCTCTGTCAATTCTACTTTAAAGCACTATTCATGAGGAATTTAGGTAATTAATTTTATCAGAATTATTGTGATAGGGAATTCACTACCTTATAGGGAAGTGGCTGCAAATTCAGTAGTAACTTTCAAAGGAGAATTGAAACTATACAGCTTTACTCTTATAACACTTAAGAAGCATGTAGACAAGCATCTGAATCACCAAACCATAGAAGGTTACGGACCTGGTGGGGGTAGATTGGATTAGTATAGTTGGGAGAAACGGTTGATGTGGATGTGGTGGACAAAGGTCTGGTTTTGGCACTGTACAATGACTCTATGGGTTAAGTTTGGGGATGTGGGTCTAATTAGAGATCACTTTTAAAGAGCTAGCACAGGCTTGAAGGACGAAATGTGCTCCTGTATGATTCTGTGAGTCATGCAAGATGACTGGTGACAGAAATAAATACTTCGGCATGCATGGGATGGCATGAAAAGTATAAATAAATACAAAGTGACATTAAATCACTTGAAAAATATTCTTGAAAACTTGCATCATGTTTCCCATATGCAAGAATAAATAGAAACAGAAGCTTTAAGATGAACAATTTCAAAAAATAGATTGAAACTGAAAACACAATAAGTTAAGTGAGTTGTTAAAAAAATGTCAATTAAAAATGAGTTACATTCTTCTGGGAATTCTTCATGTATTTCAGTAATGCAGTTACAAATTGCTTGTGTTACAATTTATATCCTCAAAATCTACTTAGAATTCAACTGTTTTACATTTCATTGATTTTACATTTTCACTGATATTGGATCAAACTTCTGGAGCTCCGGAGCTGACAGCATTGTGAGAGCACCTTCCCCTCACTGACTGTAGCTGTTCAAGGAGAAGCTGAACCACCACTTCTTCAAAACAACTGGGAACTAGCTTGGAATGCTGACCCTGGCATTGTTGAGAATGAACAGGAAAAGGAGATTCTCAATTAAACAGAATTCCTAGCTCTTATAGGCAAAATGGTTTATTGGGTTGCTCTCGCCTGGTGAGTCAGGAATTCAGTTTGACAAAATTATGCTGTGACCGTTTGGAGACAAGCAGGTGATAAATTATTAATCATCATTGCTTCACAAATTTTACTTCTCCACATCAATAGTCCAGGCCTCCAGCTACTGCTGCAGCAACTTAACCACCATGCTGCTATTCTCTTCCTGTTACAGGGAAACAAAGTGGTATCCTGCAGGGATCTAGGTTGGACCTCTGATGACCATTATATCAACACATGCTTTGGACTGAGAAGTTGGAGACATGACTTTAAAATGTGCAGATGTTAATAATGTGGAGAACCATACCAAAATGCAGGAAGAAGTAAGAAGTCTTGCAGAATGAGTGAATGACTGGTAGCTTTAATTCAATGTCAGAGAACATGCATTGTGTTGTAATTGATTTATTATTGTCAGTACATGTGGAACAGTCCTCCACATTATTAGCTGTACCCTTCTTAATTCTCATCATCTACACATTTTAAAGTTATTTCTCCAACTTCTCAGTCCAAGTCAATGGTTGATATGATTGTCAACAGAGGTCCTTCCTAGATCACTGTGGGATACCACTTTATGCCAGTCCAAGAAAAATATCTTCTACCTTGTGTTTTCTGTTTTGTTTTTATCCTTCAATCCATCTTGCCACTCACCCTTAGCACCCTACGTGTCTAGACCTTTGTCAATCGGTACCTTAGCAAACAGCCCAATATGTCACAGGAACATCACTCCCCACCATCGGTAGTATCTACAAGAGACACAGCCCCAGGAAGGCAACATCCATCATCAAAGATCCCCACCATCCAGCCAATGCCATCTACTCGCAGCTGCCATCAGGTGGGAGGTACAGAAACCTGAAGTCCCACACCACCAAGTTCAAGAACAGCTACTTCCCTTCAACCATTCGGTTCTTGAACCAACCGGTAAAACCCTAATCAATACAGTTTAGCAAAACTATGACCACTTTGTTCTAATTGTGTTCTTTTTTGTAAAAAATCTGTTTGATTTATATTTTTCTTGTGAATGTTGCTTATATAATGCTATGTGCCTGTGATGCTGCTGCAAGTAAGATTTTCATTGCACCTGTGTACACGTACTTGTGCATATGACAATAAACTCGACTTTGACTTTGACATCATCTGGACATCCATATATCCGTACATATATCAGTGATGTAGCCAGTAAATCTGGTGTCTCACAGATCCAGTGACCTGGATCTAATGCTGACCTCAGGTGCAGTCTGTGTGGACTTTGTGCTTTCTTTCTGTAGATCGCCCCGGTTTCCCTTGGGTGCTCCTGTTTCTTGCACATCCCAAAAAGGAGTGGTTGTTAGTTAATTGGCCATTGTGAATTGTCTCTATTATGCAGGTGGGGGTAGGGGGCAGGCAGAATGCTGATGGGAATGAGAGGAGAATACATTACAGGAAAAACTAGTGGGGAATAGGATTGCTCTGTGAGCCATCCATGGACTCAATGGGCCAAAACTGCCTCCTTTTGCATCAAAAGTAAATATAGAAATAAACTCTGCACATTCCATCTATTTCTGTTCCTTCTTCAAATAATACAGCCACATTAATCTCCCCTTGTGCCAATCAAGGCATGCTATTGTTTCTTATGTATATTTTGCCTCCAGATGTTTTGTTAAATATTATATTTTATCAAGAGTACTATTATTTTTCCATTTAATACTAATAAGCTACCAAGCCAAAACCACTGGTAATTCCAGCTCATAATTGGAAATGAACAATGATCCAGACAGAGGCTATCACATTTCGTTATTTAAAAAATAATTGTGACTATAGAGTAACCATAACAACTTGCAACAGAATCTTGGAAGGTGCGTCCCTTTCCAAGATAAAATACCAGCCTAGAATTCAGATTTGCAAACGTTCAAAAACAAATCTACTGGAGCCTATCATGTGAACCTAAGGCTTTGTCCTAATGCCCAGGATTTTGCAATAAGCAGCAAAGGGACTGCAATCATCACTGGCCTCAGAGAAACCCGCAGAGATTGAGCTGTGAAACATTTTTCAGCATGACACACAGTCCAACCCCATCTGTAGAGGTACCGTGGTCCTCAGCAGAAGTAATGTCATCGAGCAGCCAATCATTTGAAGAATTCTCACAGACAGCAAACGCTCACCGTGTGCTGATTTAAATACCTTACAAAAATAACATCAAGGCATATGTATAAAGTTAAGCACAGTGCTGAATTATCATAAGTAAACTCTTAATATGTTAGTATTTTAGAAAAAACATTGAAATTAACAATTGCTATTTTGAGAGAATTATAATCCACACTTGTAAAGTTAAGGGATTTTTAAAGTCAGGAAGGTTCTTGTTTCAGCCTGTTTTTACCCCACTGATCTTATTTCTTCTTATCCTGACTCTCTTCTGGTTCAGTCTCTTCCCACTTCTTTCCATGACATCTGCCAGCAGTGCGTTCAATGCACCCACCACTCTCTGTGTAAAAAACTTGCCTCTGACATCCCCCTTATACCTTCCTCCATTCACCTTAAAATTATGCCCCCTCGTGTTAGCCATTTTCGCCCTGGGAAAAGTCGACTGCCCACTCGATCTATGCCTCTTATCAACTTGTACACCTCTATCAGGTCACCTCTCATCCTCCTTCTCTCCAAAGAGAAAAGCCCTTGCTCACTCAGCCTATCCTCATAAGACATGAGACTCTTATCATGAGATTCTTTCCATTGGCATCTCTTTTGAAGCATGTGGTATGTTTTACCAGGTTTAAACTTTAATACTGACACATCCCAATGGACAGAGTATAACGCTGTGGAGATTAAGAGTCAACTGAAATATGTCATGTCACATTTTGACAAATCTTAGCAAACAGTAACTAAAAATTGAAATTGCAGATATATGCTGGATGGTTCTTGTATGTTACTGAAATACAGAGGATTACTGCTGGATTAGCTGATTGCAACAAGGAAATTTTTGAGCTTTTATAGTACAAAGACAGTCAGGCAATAGACCAGTTGGTTGCTCTAGCCTGCTCTACATCATGATACCTTTGGTGAAACCCCATGGCCTCATACAATTTTCCTTCCTAAGATTAAGGTAAGATAATTTCTCCTGAGTGCTCTGAGATGACATGGCTAACTACTGAGTACCCTTCTCCTATCATTCTCCTTCCCCCTTTCTGTGTGGTCTCTCCTCATTCCACCAGCTATGCAGTGGTACATGGGAAACATCTGCTAATACACCCATGTCAGGGAGCAACTGGTTTGTACAGAAGATTGGAATGAAGTCAGCACCTGCCACACCATTCATTCTAAACCTTTGCAACCGGAAACAATAGTGGAAAGCATAGTTAAAATGCAGCGAAGAAGCAACAGCCAAAATGAATCAACCAGCACTGCCCTGTAAGTAACTGAAGCTCTCTTTATTTGTGCTGGTGATGGGTGCCTTCAGAACATTCGGCTTTGTAAGATTATGAGAGGGCAGTCTCTGGATGACTGAGCTCCTATAGTGCAACATTGGTGTCAAATTGTAAAAACATCATAGTAAAGTAAATATTGACAAAATACTGTGTGTATATATGTGTGTGTGTGTGTGTGTGTGTGTGTGTGTGTGTGTGTGTGTCTGTTTGTCTGTTTGTGCGTGTGTGTGTCTGTGAATGTGTATGTATCTGTTTGTGTGTGTGTGTGTGTGTGCATGTGTGTGTCTCTGTGAGTGTGTGTGTCTGTGTGTGTGAGTGTTGTGTGTTTGAATTTGTGTGCGTGTGTGTGTGTGTGTGTGTATGTGTGTGTGTGTGTGTGTGTGCGCGCATGCGTGCATATGCATGTGGGAGTAAGAGGGTAATGGAAGGGAGTAGACAGAATTTAGGTGCCAAATACAACAGCCCCTGAAAACTAGTGTGCAGATCATAATCCATGATTGACTCACATTGGTTATGTTCAGGCCAGGCGACACACCAGCTTCATGCTGCCTTTTCAATAGGAAGATCACCGCACACAGTCACACACGCCATATTGTTCATTGGCCTTTCCCGTCAGCTGACCCACCCTGGCCCATATCATGATGTCATGTATCAGTGGTACCCTGTATCACAGGGAAACCTATAACCCTGGCAAAGAACATCCAAGCTCCTTCTGTGCTGCTTAGCACGTATGAAGTGTAATCAGCTCTCTTTGATAGGGTGTCAGCAGTGGATGGCAACCTGCTAGACATTGCAAATAAATTCAACACCAGCTAAGAAGTCATCAGACACAATATCACAGTGTCCATTATAGCCACTGGCAATGCAGTCCTAAGAAACACAAAGAATCTTCTGGAGGAACACAGCAGGTGGGGCAGCATCTGTGATGGGTAAGGAATTGTTGACATTTCGGGTTGAGACTCTGCATCAGGACTGTGGGTAGGGAGGGGAGGTGGCCATGATAAAGAGGAGAGGGGGAAATGATGAGACAGGGGCCAGTAGGTGATTGGTGGACTGAGGAGGAAGCGAAGGATGATGAGCAGATGGAACAAGGTAGGGGAGGGGGATGGGTTGAATTGGGAGACAGAGGCAGGTGGATGATAGGTGGAGGCAGACAAAAAAAAGGCAGATGGAGCCAGGTCAGGTGAGGGGAGAGTGAAGGTGAGGACAGCTGGGAAGGTGATAAGCAAAAAAACAAAGGCTACCAGTGCTGGAATCTGATGTAATGCAGTCCCAACCCTGCTCTAACTTTAGTTATGGGTGGAGCAGGGGCATATTTCAGTCATCGTGAAGTGTACATGCCTTGCATACACTTGTTTGCTGAGGTACAGGCCCAAGATAATAGTTTCCTAAACTTGCTGGGCAGATGCAGCCACCTGCAGAGCCCTCCTGCTCCTTTTTCCAGCAGCTTGTCCACCTCTTGTGCTGTCTGCTCATTTCCTGGCATGCTGCACACCAAGAGGAATGGCCACAGGAGCACCCTGTGCTTTGTGCCGAAGTCTTGAAATCAGCACCTGCCACACCGTGTTGTGCAGGGTTCAACAACTTGTAGGTACCAAAGGATTATAGCAGGGGCCAGTAAAGATGAACCGGAAACCATCTGGAATGATTTTGGGAGGAACAGACAAACTAACATATAACCATACAAACATATAAGCAGGTCACTCAGAGCCAGAGACCAGCTCCACCATTTAATAAGGCAATGGCTGATCCAATTTTAATCTCAACACTGCATCACCACAGTAAACTTTCATTCCCTTGCTCATCAAGGATCTATCTACCTCTGCACTTTGAGGAAGAGAATGACAAAGATTCACGATTCTCTCTCTCTCTCTCTCTCTCTCTCTCACACACACACACACACACACACACACACACACACACACACACACACACACACACACATATACACACACACACACTATATATATATCCCATTATCCCATTTCTCAGATGCAGATTGATTCATCAAATAGAGACTTACGGTGACAGCAAGGCCTATTTTTTTGCTGAAGCATTTCATGGTGTTGCTGTTTGCTTCACAGCCAACTGATGAAATCATTGCATGACTAAACTGTGGAGTACTGATCAACAAGGATGGTATGAAGGGATGTTGGAGAGTTTAGCACTGTCTTAGGCACTTGGCAGCATGCAACACTGAAGATGTATAACCACTTTACAACTAACACTTTATAAAGTATAACAGACTTTAACCACTGATGTGAGGTCATTGATTATCCTTGTACCATCAGGGTCCATGGAAATTGACTCCTGGCATTGACTCTGCCATAACTATCTGCTTACTCTGTCTCGGATTACTTTGAATGTAGAAACTTGTCATCCTGCAGGTAGTTCACATCTCTCCTGCTCTTCATCCCCTGTGCCAAGGCCTCCTGTGTTGTATCAGAAAATCATGGAGGCTGCTCTTTCTTGTGCTCAAGGAATCTCAGCCCAGATTGTTCTTTGAAAAACTCCACCCATTTTGTGCAGTTACAATGCACTTGTCCTGCAGGAGGAGCAGGCTGGCTCTACAGTAGTAGAGGTTAGCTGTGAAAATTCGATGAAGAATGTCAATGTGCACAGCAATCATACCATTGAGCAGGCTGCTCAGAGTAGGTGTGTCTTCTGGCCTGAAATCAACCATGTTGATTAGTTACACATTATGATCTCTGTGCACTCAGACACAAGTGCATGCATACACACACACACACACACACACACACACACAAGTTTTGACATAATTTGTTCTATTGTATTCTTTTCCTTACACAATAACAGCCCATGCAAGAATTAATGGGGAGATAAATTCAGAAACAGTACATCCCCACATCCTTGATGCTAATTTGAATATCAAGAATACAGTTGAAGGGACAAAAATACCTGATTATTTTTAATATATTTTGTGGAATTTCCGATTGATGAACTTGAGCATTCAAGAAGATCAATACTTAACTTTGATAATTTTATTTTATTTGAGGTAGTTTGCATTGTTCAATGAGCAGTGTTCCATAAGTGAGTTTCTCCATTATTTGACAGACATTCAGACAGATTAATCTGCAAGCAATGTACAGACACACCAGTGTGAATGTTCAGAATGCATTCCTCATCTGGTCTATTAATATACTAAGCTCTTTCAAGGGACTGTTTCTTTCTGTTGGCTACCTTCAACCATGTCAGAGAATCTTGGTGATAGCATCTAAATCCAAGTGATTGAGTGCAGGAAATATTTTTGGACTGTTGCTATTCTTACTGCGCATTTAATGCTTATCAGAAAATTACATTTCAGATGGTAAGGTACTTATAGCAGACTTGTCACATTTGGTATTTTCACAACAAAACTTAAGATGGGTAAAACTTTACATAAAACAAACTAAGAGCACCAATTATGTACAAGAGGTGTCACACTAATTCAATATTCTGGTATTTGAAACCCCTTTTACCTTTATACTATCAGCCCTCAACTGGAGAAGAACCCTGAGTATTATTTCAAAATCAGGCCACACTACCAAGTGCATAAAATAGGAAATGAATGAAAAGTAATTTAAAATTAGATATTAGAAACAAAAATAGCTCAAAAGGTGATATTTCCAATCATTTTATCAGGTCAATTCAGATTAAACAGAGACATGACAAATTAAGTGAATGACAGCCTGGGATAGTTAAAGCACAGCTGGATTACTTCTCCTGGACTGCTTCAGTCACCAGAAGAAAGCAGATCTCCCTACTGCAGCCAAAGGAAAATGAACGTCAGCAATTGCTCGGTCTCTGAGCATTGCCTGCATACTGCTTCTTCATTACTGACGTTCAAGTGACCTTGGTTCTGGTTCGAACCTCAGTAGTCAGGCAGCAGTATGTGCCGAGCAAGGTTGAGAAAAGTGTCAGGGCATCAACGGAGCCTTGTTGGACATCAGTCTTCACTGAGCTTTGTTGTGTTGTATACAGTATCTGTTGGTTGGTATCACGGCTTGCAAACCATCAAGGCATAAATCTGAGTGGTAAGTTAAGATCTGATCTAAGTGGTAAGTTTTTCCACACAGGAGGTGGTGAATATTTAGAACAAGCTGCCAGAGGAGGTTGTGGAGAAAATACTACTACAATCTTTAAAAGGTATTTGGACAGGTACTTGGATAGGAATGGAGCAGAGGGAGCTGGCCTAACATGAGCAAATGGGATTAAGGTAGATAGACATCTCGGTTGGCATGGACGAGGTGGGACGTGGTGCCATTCTGCATTGTACATTTCTATGATCCTATAACATGTAAAGTGAAATGAATATTTGCAGCCAATCTGAGGAGGCAGTTCCACATTCCCTCCAGAGTGATGCAGTCAAAAGCTTTAGAGAGATTGAAAAAGGTCATGTATACTGGTTGATGCTGCTCCCAGGACTTTTCTCGGAGCTGTTGTACAGTGAAGATCATTTCCACTGCGACTCTGGAAGGATAGAATCCACAGTGTGATTTGAGGAGCATCTCTCTGATCATTGGCAGCAGCCAGATGAGGGGGTCCCTGGCAATGACATATCAATTCACTCACTGAAGCTTATTGGAGGATGGGCCTTCCATTTAACATCCACAAGACAAAGGTCCTCTGTCAACCTATTCCCACTGCACCACACTGCCCATCAAAGGTTCACAGTGAGACCTTAGAAAACATGGACCACTTCCCATATCTCAGGAACCAGCTCGTGACAAAGGCAGACATTGATAATGAAGTTCACCATTGCCTTCAATGCACTAGCACTGTATTTGATTGACTGAGGAAAAGGGTATTTGAAGACCACGACCTGGGACCTGGCTCAAAACTCATTGTCTGCCAGACAACAGCCATCCCTGCTCTCCTAAATGCTTCTGAAACCTGGACTACCAACAGTGGGCCAGGAATAATATCACCAATATTGTAACCACAAAATCCACCAACTTCATGGGAAGGAGAAAAGAATCAATATCAGTGTCCTCTCCCTGGCCAACATCCCCAGCATTGAGGCCTAATTACTTTCATTAGGTTGGCCACACCTTTTACATGTCTGACACCAGAATCCTGAAGCAGATACTATAGTTCTGAGTTTGCTGGAGGAGATTACCAGGCTGACAGAGGGAATATCCTCTGTCTCGGATGTGGAGCACTTCTAGGATGTGGAAGAAGCAATAGAGATGTTACATTTCTTCCAGGAATGCAACAATAGGGATGTTGCATTCCTGGAAGAAATACAACATCCCTATTGACTCCATGACCAAGTGGAGAAAAAGCATTCAGGATGCCATTGAAAACCCCAGGTCTGTGCATCAGAAGCTCAGAGAAATCCTGAATAAGTGGTGGAAGGAGCTCTACTTTCTAAACTACCCACCCTCCCCACTTCGAGGAAGGCACATATTGCCCCATCTGTGAAAGAGTCCATTGATCGCACATTGACATCTCAGAATGCACAAAACCAGAGTGGAAGAAAGCCAGCTTTGATCCTGAGGGATTGCCTATGAAGAAGAAAATAGCTGCTGTTAGCCTACCTACTTCTTATGAAGTCAATCCCAGTCTCCTGACTAATATTTATCCTCAATTAACATCATGCTGAAAAGGGGAGACTATCTGGTCATGATCTGTTCATGGCAACTTGCAAATTGGATGCTGTAGTTTTCCGTTATAGGAAGACTGCACTTCAAAGATGCTTCATTGTCTGTCAAGTGATTAAGATCACAAGTCAGTGTTGCATGAAATTCCAAATTCGTGCACACATTAAAAAAGTCATGAATTTGCACTCTTTTGCAAAGTGAATATTGTCAATGCAAAGGATGTACCTGGAAAATATTTCATATTATTACGTTCTGGAACATACTCAAGTCACGAAAAGGATGAGCATCATGGCTTGGTGTGGCAACTGCTCTGTCTGTGACCACAAGAAGCTGCAGAGATTTCTGGACACAGCTCAGCACATCATGGAAACCAGCCTGCCCTCTATGCACTCTGTCTACACTTCTCACTGCCTTGCTAAAGCAGTCAGCATAATCAAAGACCCCACCCACCCCAGGCATTCTCCTTCTCCCCTCTCCCATCGGGCGGAAGATACAAAAGTTTGAAAGCACGCACCACCAGGCTCAAGGACAGTTTCTATCCTACTGTTACAAGACTATTGAATGGTTCCCTAGTATGATAAGATGGACTCTTGACCTCACAATCTACCTCATTATGACTTTGCACCTTATTTTCTATCTGCACTGCACTTTCTCTCTAGCTGTTACACTTTATTCTGCATTCTGTTATTGTTTTACCTTGTACTATCTCGATGCACTGTAAAATGAATTGATCTGTATGAAGTGTATGCAAGACAAGTTCTTCACTGCACCTCGGTATGTGTGACAATAATAAACCAATTCCAATTCTTTCTTTCTCCTCACAGCTGCACTAAAGCCACTGATGGAAAAGGAAAGAATTAATGTTTCACGTCTGGGACCCTTCATCACAGCTCTGATGAAGCATCCTGGACTTGAAATGTTGATTGTTTCTCTTTTCCACCGATGCTGCCTGACCTCCTGAGAGTTTTCATTATTTTCTGATTTTATTTCAGATTTCCAGAATTTGCAGTGTTTTTATTTTAATTTACTGAAGCCATTGATGATGAGTCTAACTTATATAATTGAGAAATACAGAAACTCTTCCACTACCCCATGGAGAGTCAAAGTCGAACTTATTGTCACCACAGGTACAATGAAAAACTTGCTTGTAGCAGCATCACAGGCACATAGCATCATATAAGCAGCATTCACAAGAAAAACATAAATTATACATTGAGTCCATGGATGGCTCACAGACCAATCCCATTCCCCACTAGTTTTTCCTGTAACGTATTCTCCTCTCATTCCCATCAACATCCCCCTTGCTCCCCCACCCCACCCCTAGATTCTATCATTCACCTGCATAATAGAGACAATTCACAATGGCCAGTTAACCTAACAACCACTCCTTTTTGGGATGTGCAAGAAACAGGAGCAGCCAAGGGAAACCAGGGCGATCTACAGAAAGAAAGCACAAAGTCCACGCAGACTGCACTTGAGGTCAGCATTAGATCCAGGTCACTGGAGCTGTGAGGCAGCAGATCTACTGGCTACATCACTGAACCCCTAAGGACATTCAGATGATGTCAAGTTGAGTTTATTGTCATATGCACAAGTACATCTATGCACAGGTGCAATGAAAATCTTACTTGCAGCAGCATCACAGGCACATAGCATCATATAAGCAGCATTCACAAGAAAAACATAAACACAATTTTTACAAGGAACACAATTAGAACAAAAAAATCCATTTTAGTGCAAAGTGATCTAAGTGGTCATAGTTTTGCTAAACTGTAGTGATTAGGGTTTTGCCGGTTGGTTCAAGAAGTGAATGGTTGAAGAGAGGTAGCTGTTCTTGAACCTGGTGGTGTGGGACTTCAGGCTTCTGTACCTCCTGCCCGACGGTAGCTGCAAGAAGATGGCATGGTCTGGATGGTGGGGATCTTTGATGATGGATGTCGCCTTCCTGAGGCAGTGCCTCCTGTAGATACTACCAATATGAGATATGAGAAGATCTGAAACTACTGAAAACTTTGTGAAGAAAAGTGAATTTGTGGAGCTATCTGCCAATTTTGTAGTTGATTGAATTCTTACAGCAGTAATTTTCTTCAACAAAATAACATCTATAAACAGTCATCTGGTGTTAGTCTCAGATGGTAAAAAATATAACAAAATGTGCCATGTGGTTTGGCTGACAGGATTAGCTTTTTCAAATGGGTAAACAATGATATATGTTGATTTCACCTCAGAAAGATCAACAAAATATTATTTCCATCATTAACATTCAGAACTCATTATCTTACAATCCAGCAACAAAATGATTTATCATTTTTTGTATTTTTCTAATGCAATGTTGCTGCCACATGAACACAATGAATTAAAGTTGGTATGATTTATTGATTTATTCATATTTGCTTTTTATACTGTCATTGATAAATTGTCTATCCCACATCCCTAATTTTGTCCAATGCTGAAAATTCAAATTGAAATAAATGGTTAAAAATAAATATTAATCTTATCTGTCAAAATTCTACCTTACCAGACATAAATTCCAGAGTGAATATTTGAGTATAGAAAATTTAATAAACAAGATTGCTTGGAGCTTATGTATTATTACTTCCACCATAACCTGGTTTAGTGGCAATCTAGAAGATAGCACTGATGTACAAAACATTTATAGTTCATTAGCGCCTACCATGCTTCCTTCAAGGTGCATTGTCACCTTCTTCCTTTACCCTTAGCTCTCTGTGATACCCTCCTTCCACTATGGTCCCTTATCTGATTGTAAATTCAGGATTAACAAATATCTGACCTTTGTTCTGTTTCTCGTTCCACAGATGCTGCCGAACCTGCTGAGTGTGTCCAGCATTTTCTGTTTTTATTTGATTCTTGTTAACTCTGCAACATTGGAATATAATTTTAGACTAGGAATTGATGGGACTCATTATGAGAACCAAAGGATACAGGAGGAAAATAGACGAGATCGGCATCAGATATATGAACTTATTGGATGGCAGAGCAAACTAAGAGGGACTGTTGTGGTCTGTTCCTGCCTCTATTTCTTTTACTATCCAGCTTTCATTGAACCATCACTGCATCTGCAAGAGTGCAGCCTTAATCACAGCACCCAACCAATTAATGTAGAATGGTTAACAAAAGCTTTTATTTCTTCTTTCTCTCAGTGGTGTTAATGCCAGACATTTTGAGGGAAAGATTTCATCATTATAAATGCTGCTAATTACATCACTAAGTGGATGAGATTAATTTTGGCTTTAGGCAATAGAACAAAGCAGGTAAAAGCAAATTTGAATTTTTCATCTATTTTTATATCTGTTTTTCAAATGAGCTGCCAAATCATTGCTTTCACCGTGTCTCTCAGTTGTTTTCAAATGAGCTGCCAAATCATTGCTTTCACCGTGTCTCACAGTTGAAGTCCTTTATTAATGGAGTACTCCAGAAAATAAAGGAATGTAAGAAATCCCAAATATATGTGAGCTTTAGATACCAATACAAGATGAAATATCAGCTTTTGTACTCCTGCCCCCCCTCACCCTTAAACAAATAAGTTGTCAGCGATCATTCGGTTTCAATTTTTTTTTCCAACTACAATTGTCAGTGGTTGTCAAACTAGCATGAGTTTATTTTCTAGCCTCCCAGTATCCACAGTAAACCAAAAATAACAACCATATAATTTCGTTCAATGAAATTACTGGTAATTTGGTACAAGTCGCTTATTAGTTGTAGGCACTTGTGGTGATTGACGGCTTGTTCAGATCATGATTTTCAAATTTAATACCCACCCTCTGTTTATGCAGCTCCTGAATAATGTTGTCATTCTGAGTTCCCCTTTAACAAAACCAAATATTCTGCATCAACTTAATGAGCTCAAAATTATTTATTTTAGGAGTGGCAACATTATTCAGAATAAGGAAACTGAGCTGGACACTGATCACAGGGACGTAAATTATGTAATCCCCCTACAATCCAACATCTTTGAATGTGTTAAAGGACAGCGGTATGGACTCTTAGTGTAATTGAAAATTGAAGTTCTAGAAAAGTAAAATACAAAGTTATGAAGTGATTCCCTTTAATAAGAGAACTTGGAAGAGGTTTGGGAATGAGTATCTATAAAGGGCAGTGTCAATTAAAACAGTGAAGATTTTTCATTTCTCACTGTGAGTTTCATATCTTAACTGCCAGTCCTCTCCAGTACTGTTAACAGTTTCCTGTGACTTTGTGAAATACTGATTGTAAAAGCAACGAGCACTGGGTGCTCCTGAATATATAGCAATTATGCATATTTAAACTTGACATGGTAGATACTAGGGTTTGATGAAAAATCAATTGATCCAAAGCATTAACTCAGAGTCTCTCTCCACAAGTGCTGCCTGATCTGCTTAGGATTTCCCACAATTTCTATTTTAAATAGAATTTATCGTGAGGCTGTCTAACCTGGATGGAGAGCCAAAAACCAGAGGTCAAAGTTTCAATATAAGAGCCAGCCATTTAGAAGGGAAATTTCTGCAGTCAGATAGTTGGGAACCTTTGGAAGTCTCTGCCCCAAGTGACAATAGATATTCAGTCAATGAGTCTGATTGGCAGAGTTTGATTAGATTTAAGGCATAGGGATATAGCAAAGGGCAGGATGTTGGAGTTGATATAAAGCCCATGAACACATCTGGAACTATAGCATTTAGCAGTCCATGAATCTCTTCGGAGCTCAGCCAGACACACATAACCACAACATGCCTGGCTCTGGGAGTCTGGGCTATTCCACCTGCAGTGGCCTATAGTTTGCTCTAAGGTTCCTGGAGCCCCAGTAAGTTTCATAAAGAGCTGGGGATTTCAGGACAAATCTAGTATTGCACAGTAAATATGTTCATCAATTGAATGGAATAAAGATAAAATTGAAATTTAGGAAAAAATCAAAATGTTAAAATGATTTTAAATTTGTTCTCAGTATGTGGAAGCTCTTGGAAAACTATAGTTGCTTGGTCACTCCAAGAAAGTGATAATGACTTACCTTTCTGAAGAAATGCAGTCAATATGTTGATTGCCGTTGATTTAAGGCTATGTATAGAATTCCAAAGTTTTGACTGTTACAGTGAAGGAATGGCAATATAAAGTCATGATTATACACAATTTTGAGTGGATAATATTCCCATGAAATGAACATATTTCAATGCTCCTCTCAACCATAGCCTCCTAATTCAATTCAAGGGCAAAAGAATCAACAAGAGTTTCCAGACACCCAACATTAAGATAATTCATACATCACTGCTACTATAGTCAACAGTTTTATGTGTAATTCCCTTGTTAAAAGTAAAGGCAGCAAGAACTGCAAATTGCTTTTATTGGGTAATAAAAGTGGCATAAAAACAGCAGCTGAAGATATCCATGTCTGAACCTGTTCTCGCCCCAGTGCTAACCCAATCATCCATTTGATAATGTTGACTTGTTCATAGTCTGTTTGTAGCTAAGATATCCTTTAGAGTTCCTTATGATTTCAGCTGAAGATTCAAGTAATACACCAAATGCTGGGCAGCTAAGATGACCTTTATTTTACAGATGGTGACTGTAAGGCCTGCACTTCACAGAACAAGTCAAGGTACTGCATGTAACTGAGAGCACATCATATGCTTTGTAGTATGTAAGTAAAACAAAGATCAAATTTGGTTGTTTGAAATGGTAAGATGCATATGTCTACTGGTAGGTCTATGATAAAGAGAGCAGCATCGTCATTCCTCACATACATGTTAGTACAAACTATGTTGGTTTTCTGAGTTGTCTGAGTGGGGAAAATGTTTGCTGTCATAGGTCAAACCCAGCAAGCAAGAAACAGGATATAGATGGAATCATGAGATGGTCATGAAATTAAGGATACTACAGCAGGGCGCTATAACTGCACATGTCATTCTGAAGGCATACTAACAATGTCCATTTGCCCATACTTTCTCAAATATCTGCCTCTTTTTCAACTTGTTTCTTGATTGTTATTCTTATTCTTTCATTTTCTAAACATCACATTATATTTCCAGCAGGTTATATTTAGAACCAACACATCTATCACTGTTCTAATTCAACCTACTCATTTTAGCATAAAATCAAAATGTATACATCCCACATGTTCTACGCCCTGGTGTTCCCTTACCAGATGACTCAATGATTGCACATGGCGTAAAACTGTTCCACCTCCTTCATTTTAAAAGTCATATTCAGAGCTTTTATCACATCTTCTGCTTTGTAATTTTTCGAAGGACTCCCACTCACTCCTCCTTCTGGGAGATACCATGATTCAACTGTAACACGATAAGTATCAATGCTTCCTTAAGGCTTTTCGCTGAGATTACTGCCCTTTCAACTTGTGGTCAAATTCAATTAGATTTCCAGTGATGCTTCCTTTGACATTACAGGTAGTGCAAGTTATAGCTGGTGATATTTGAAGAGTGTTTAAGGTAGCTTCTATAAGGTCAATTCATTGATCCTCATTTACGCCTCCCTTTCCAGCTCAACCCACTTCTTACAATCAAAGATGTGTGTTTTGACTTGTTGCCAAGGCAATTTGCAGACCCTTTGATGAATACTTTTCAGCCTGAGGATCATGGCAATCTGTTAAATGTAAAGGTGCAAACTAGACACTTCAGTTGAATTTGAGGTTGGCGTGTTCAGTCTCCTGCTTTTGATTTCTCAGGACTAGAAGCTGGCCCTGTTGAAGATCCTTTAAAGCAGTCTGCTTTCAATCCTCAGTGAAAAGAAGCTATTGAAACCACCATGAGGATTGGGAGGGGCTGACCAATTTTTCTCCTTGTTATCTTGCTGGGTAATTCTATAGTCATAATTTATTTATTACTTTCTTTGTCTGTACATATTAGTCCCATCATGTGTATCCACGTTAGGTATCATCTGCTTGCACATGTGCTGCTGCATGGGTGGTTCACACATAAAAGCTGCTTCCTCATTGATATCAATCCATGAAGTAGAAACCATCATCTCTCATCCTTCAAAATCAGTGCAAGAATAAACGTGGACTTGACTAGGCAATTGAAAGGTCTAGGCAATGCAAGAGTTAAAGGCCCTAAAGTGCCTTTGCACAAATTAATGATTGGCTCTAAAAAAAAAGGTAAACCATCCTGAAAGTGACTCAAACTGTGGAGCAGAGGGCAAGTGTGGTGCTGGGTATCTGTATCCAATGGATAGTTGATTAGGATAAATGGAAGAATGCAATCTACTATATACAAAGAACCATCATAAAGATACACAGCAGAAATATATATTTTGTATAAATTGAATATTAATTTGTCCAGACCTAAATGAAACTGCTTTTAAATTTTCAATTTGGTTTTTTGTAAGTACAAGATAGCAAATGATTACAAGTACCTATCTTATTGCAAACAGGTTGTTATTGTAAGCTAAGGGAAGGGGACCACTTTAAGACAAAGCCATTAGTAGTATTATTTCTTATCCTTTAGATGCAGGCAAGCATACTAAAGAAGTATAGTAATTTATTGAAATGTAAGTCCTCAGTACACTTTACCTCGGTACAAGTGACAATAATAAACCAATTCCAATTCCAAGTGCTTTTATGGTTTTTTCCAGTACTACCAGATTTCAGTTTAATGCACGTTACCTGAACTAATCCTATATTTCTCATCATTTAGACTTAGTAATTAGAATAATGTTTAAGAGTATTTTTTTACAACTAGGTTTTTAGTTTCAAGATCTCTGATAAACACAGAAACAAGACAAGTTTATACAAAGGCCTCAAATGAAGATAAGTGGTCATGAGACACTGTGGGAGAAATTTGGGCTTTGGTTTCTTGCTCCAAAAAAAGTCAGTCTCATTGATTTCATACACATTGACTTAAAAAGGCTAAAAACCTATTACACCAGGAAGCTTTGATTGTTTTGGCCATCCTTCATTCACTCAAGTCAGTTCCAAGTTTGGATTAGTTTCACTTCCCCTGAAAACTAACTGTAGTTGAAATCAGGTTTGCTAACCTTTGGGAAGAATGTATCCCACTGTGATAAGACTATTGAACAGTTCCCTTGTACTGTACAATGAGATGAACTCTTTGACCTCACAATCTACCTTGTTATGACCTTGCACCTTATTGTCTACCTGCAATACACTTCCCTGTAGCTGTGACACTTTACTCTGTACTCTGTTATTGTTTTTACCCTGTACTACCTCAATGCACTGTGTAAAGAATTGATCTGTACGAACGGTATGCAAGACAAGTTTTTCACTGTACCTTGGTACATGTGACAATAATAAACCAATACCAATACCAAAGAGTAGAGGGGATGGGTCAGGGTGAGGATCGAAGGGAGGAATTTGCAGGGTTCTTTGGGACTGCCTTACACTGCCCTTTTCATTCAATCAACAATTCAATTCAATCATGATTCTGCAGCTATTTTACCAGGGCTCACAAGCAAACACCGGAGTACCTTTCCACAGGCTCTGCTTCATCTGCTAGAAGTGTCAGCATGCTCTTTTGTTTCAGATTTCCGGCAACTGCTGTGTTCTGCATCACACAGCCCCAGGGTTTTCTTATATATAATTTTCACTAACTGCCCTTATTGACCTATTAGCTAGATGGCACCATGAGCAATTAAGTTACCCATATAACCTCACAGACATTCCCTTTGTTTTCTCCACACCTTCCTCTTCTCTGCAACATAATACATTGTTGTTTTTACTTTTCCAGTTTATTGACCCAAAACATTGTCCCTTTCTCTACAGATGCTGCCTGACTTGCTGAGTATTTTCAGCACTTTCTGTTTTTAGTTCAGCTTTCCACCACTTGCAGTTTTTTTGCTTCAATCATCAGATTATAAACATGTCATCTATACCAACCTAGGTAAAGGTACCCAGTAAGGATTTTTGAATCAGTTCTAACCAAATTTGAATTCTTGAAACATACTATCCTGTGCAGGTCAGAGATGTGGTTGTTGACAGCATGGATACTGAGAGTTTGGTTCCTCTCGTGAAGGAGAACTGGAGCATACTTTCAAAACTATGAAATGAGGAAGGTTGCTAATCTTTAGAATTCCCTACCCCAGGGAAATTCCCTGTGCCAGAGATCTATGGAGGCTGAATCTCTGAATCTCTATGGGCATTTTTTCAATGTTAGAGCAGGTTCCAGGAGCTGTATGGCCTACTCCTGCTCCTATTTCATTTGTTCTTATGTTTCACAGTATTTATTTAAAAATGCCACACTATTCTAAGTGGTTTCTTCAGTGCCAGATTTCAGATGATTTGAAAGTGTGCTTGGAACTAAAAGGTCAGATCTATCCTTAGGTATGTGTTAAAGTTCCCCAGATTACACACCTGAAAGACACTGGAAAATTGGGAGAAATCAGTCATGATGAACAAGTATAAAATTGCTGAACTGTATACACTGCAGAGCAATACTTTTTAAAATTTAAAATACTTCAGATATTGTATGGGCGTAAGTCACTACTAACCTTAGAACACTAATTACGCTTTAAAACAGGATTGTGATTGCTGTTAACAATCTCAAAAGATTTATAGCTCACTGTATTAAAGTGACATTTAAATTTGCCAGTGCCTCCCACCTTTATGCCCTCCCTAACTGAAACAATCCAATTATAACCAGTGAAAATCAAAATAACTACAGATGATGGAAATCTAAAATAAAAACAGAAAATGCTGGAAATACTCAGCAGGTCAGGCTGCATCTGGCCTGCAATTACAACCAACTTTGTGCCACGAGCTGGAGGGTTCTTTGTTAACCTAGCTGAACCCACCTCATTCCTTAAATGAAGTTGTTTAATAGATACTGGGGAGAAAAGATTCATCATGGGAGTTAACCTGAAGCTCATGTTAAAGATATCTGTGTTCTTTCCCACTGACTTACCCAGTTCCCTCAGCAACCCTTTTACTGTAAATAACATTGCAGTGTACAGCATTATTTAACTCAGCTTCCATTATCAAGCACAATCAAGCAGAAATGGTTCAAAGGATAACAAATTAGCATTAATAAAGAAAGTTCAAAGACAGCTCTTCTAATTCCGTTTACAACATAAACTTCTCCATGGATTGTCACCTTGTCGTGGTGGAGAAGTTTGTGTGGTCCTGAGATCCCGAGAGCGATGCCGTCTGGAGCTATGCTCATGTTAGGGTCACCCATGGCGGTAAGGTTGATGGTGAGGTCCCTGACAAAGAACAATCCAACCAAGACCTCAACGGTGAAACAGGCAGACGAAGTTATTTCAAACTCAACGGCTGTGAAGGCGGATGAAGGCTGCAACAAATCCATCAGCTCCAATCGTCGTGGTTTCCATGCCATTGGAATCAGTCGGTTGGTTTGTGAAGTATCGTGTGCTTTTTGCAGTGCAACATCAAGTACACATTAAACAAATACACACACAGGCGTCTTCGCTCTGTGGGCTACTTCTGATCAATGGAACGAAGACCATCATCCTCAACCTAGAGGGATTGCCACGACGAAGACGGCAACATAAAATATCCAAATCAACATTGCTATATATAAAACCAACTTTGTTCATTTTGTTTATTCATGCATAGAACAGACACGTCTGTGTTACGTATAAAGAAAGAAAAAGATGAAGGTAGAAACAGGGTAATAATCTGAGAGCAAGAATAACAGTCAAAATACCAACACCTTTCTTGTAATCTTATTCCAGCTTTAAAAGGTCTCTTTTATTAACTATCCTCAGTACCTTGTTCATAAGCTAATTTTCAACTGAACAATATAGTTACCCCAGTTCTGTGATTTCTTAACTTAGGTTTTAAATGCTGATGTTTCCTCAGATGTAAAGCCTTCTGACTGTCCATCTCAGTAAATTATTTACAGAACAGTCACAGGTTAAATGTTTCTTCCTGAATCCACAAGGAGTTAAAACGCTATTTTTCAGAAACAAGACCTGTTTTATTGCAAATATAATTTTCAGGAAATTAAAACATTTCTAAGATTTACTTCCGCAAAATCAATTGTTTAATCATGCTTAGTCAGTTACTCTGCAGAAGATATTGGCCCAAAATGTAGTTAGCTTGGAAAAGAATAATGCATCTGACTCCCTCTCTGGCACTGGACTCACTGCTAAATCCAGGGGCAGAGGGCAAAAGTATCGAGCGGTGGGGCCAGATTTTCTTCCCAGCTGGGATCAGTAGCATGGTCCCACTCCTTGACATGAGATCACCAAACTTGGCATGTATGGGGAAGTGATTTGGTTTATTTTCTTCATTCTACTTAATCTGAATGTTTCTAAGTCATTTACTTAAATACAGTTTTAAGATTTTTAAAATTTTTTGTTGAATCCTTTTGAACTGTTTCCAAATGTCTCTAGCCATCAGAGACAAAGAAAATTTCAGTGACCTTTCAGCTGTCAAAAAGCTATCAGGGTGGCCCAGGGCAAAGCCTCAGAATCTGCCTCCTGAGGATTAGTAACCTTTTATTGACCGCTCCAATATATAGTCAACCACAGCAACCAGGCCCTGGTGTTTTCTTGGACCCCTGAAGCTAGAAAAAGTAAGTGTGGCAGTGGGAATCGCATAGGTGAGGAATGCAAGCAGCAGACCAAATCTAGCACAATCCAGCCTCAGAATGTACCAGTTGCTTCAAAGCTTTACGAGTTGCGTAGACAGTCTAATGTGACTGGTGCATTTATTTCCATGGAAACGGTACTGCAATGATGATTTCCTTTGCCTCCCAGTAAGCACAGTGGGTGGAAAAGACGGAATAGTCTGAGAAACATTAGAATATTGTCTTCCTCCCATCCCTAGAGACAATCACCAATCACAGAGAATTCTTATGCGCAGTACATATATTTATTATATTTTGTGCACATATTAAAGTAAATTATTATCTTGAAGGAAGATGAATGTTTTCAATAAGCTAATTAAACCAACATACACTATTTAACTTTCGAAGTAAATTTATCACAATAGAAAGAATCAAATATCTATCTTATTAATACTTTAATATCTGCAGTTTAAAATGACAAACACGTAAATAATCCTCAAATTGAGAACATAATTAAAGCATCGAGTTCTTGCATTAGGAAGGAAATAAGACTCCAAGAACGTGCAGAAAAGATATATTAGAATGCCTCCAGGGATGAGGAATTTTGCTTTCAAAATTAAACTGGTGAAGCTGAGGTTGTTCTCCTTGGACCAAGGAAAGTTGAGGGAAGATTTGACTGAGGTGTGCAAGATCATGATTGGTTTGGATAGCATGAATAGAGAGAAGCTGTTCCCAATAGTGGATAGTTAAAGGACCAGAGGCACTAATTTAACATCCCGAGCATAGAAAACTTTTTTTTGCAAAAATGCAGTTGTGATTTGGAACTCACTAACTGTAAGGATGGTGGCAGAAGAGTCAATCAGGGCTTGCAGAGCCATGAGTTAGGAACAGGAGAACTGAACTGATGGATTGCTCAAATAGGAGTTGGCATAAATTCAGTGAACCAAATGGCTGCCTTCTGCGATATAACAATTCTATACTATGATCTATGAACCTAAACCCAAAACATCAGCAATAATCATCATGCCTTCCATATATTGACAGAATGTATATGTCTAACATAGCTCATGATATACAACTGTCAGATAAGCTCTTTTAGAAGAACAAAAAAATCATTATGAATATACCACAAAGCAGACAGCAGTTTTTATTATGTAACTTTCAAAACATTGTTTTTAAACTTACTTTTTCTTAAATCATTGCTTTAAGGTCATTTGTCTTTGTCCCACTGCTATTTTTGTGAGAGTTTAGATGTACCAAGCAGGCAGCTATAACAGGTTTTGGGCCTCCTTCAATATGTAAATTAGGCTGTGATTGCTTTGGAAAGACACCAACCAGAAATTAGTTGGCAACATTGGGAACAGGCATTGGATCTGTTGTGATTATTCAGCAGTTCCCATGGCTGCAAATGAAAAATAGTTGTGTTTTTGTCTTAAGAATATTTCACCACGGAATACACAGAAGTTCAATTGCTTCCCCTGCCTTCAGCCCTCCCACCGTTCCCCCAAAGCCTGTGCCAATCCACCCCACTTTGTCTTACCTGATGGTATTGCCTCCAGGGCACAGGACATTACACAGGACAAGCCTGCTGATGAGTCAGATGACCTGTTCTATCTCAGTCTGGGCACACACCGGTCACAAAGCATCGAGTCTGGGCCTGCATACAGGTCAAAACTAAAATCTACTCTCCACCCAGCAGAGAAAAAAAACACATTAAAGCTCAAATGACCACAGTATACCTGCCCTTCCAGAGAGAGAATAACTCAAACTCAGCTAAGAGTGCAATTCAAATAGAAAATATTTTCAGGGTTGTTGTCAGCTTATTAATTAGCATCATTCATCATTACTCATTTGGTGTTCCTGCCCAAGAGGAAATTCACCCCCTCAATCTATTTATCATCTCTCCTCAGCAAAACAGCTGCACTACAGAGGCTGTTACTAACAGCAAAAAAATCACTCTGCAAATTTTGACTAAAGATTTAAAAAGATTTGAAAGATACTGAAAAGTTATAAAGATTAATGTCTCCATAATAAATATCTTATGAAATTCCAAAGTTTTATTCAAAATGTTTCTTTTTTAAAATGTATATTTTTAGATTCAGTTACATAATTTATATTGACCTGCAAATGTGAAAAAGTGACTAAAAATTTGAGGTATCAAATAGATTAGAAGCTGGCACAGAGTAAAACCTTAGAATTTAGATGAGAATATTGAAGCAGTTCTGCTACTTAAAAATTCAGAATGAAATATTAATAGCGGCTAAAAAAATCATTTGCAGTAACAGTCTGGTTCAAACTGGTTCTTTTGCCTGACTAGAATATGCAAAAATTATATTTGTGGCTGTTGTGGGTATCACAACCAGAGAAATTCTAAGTGTGTTTTAAGTGTCTGTGTAAAATGCAAGTGTGAAATCATTCCTGACAAAATCTAAATTATGCTAATTATCCTTTCAACAAACCAGGTTCAATAATGTCTCCAGGTTAATCCAGAGGATATGGAATAGATAGCTTGCTGTCACCTATAACACCAATTAAATTTAAAACTCAAGAAATTCTTAATAAATTGGAGCAATATGCTTGTTTTTAGAAGCAATATATTGCATCTATGGTTACTATAGATACAGACTTCAGAATAACACGATGAAATTTTCACTTCAAACTTATTACTCCATCAGTAATATATTCTTTGCTTCTCATTTTTAAATAAATTTTTTGTCTATTAAAATATTTCTCATTTCCTATTTGTAATAAAGGATCTGCTTAACCAATTGAAAGGTTATTTAATATACATTGATCAATGCTAAGAAACAGCAAAATACAATGAACAGGTATGTCAATCTAAATTCTACAGCTTGAAAAGTATTTGTCCACTGTTAATAGATTTTAATTTATCTTAAGTAGTTTTTTTATGTGTGTTTATTTTGATTTTTTTCCATTACTGCTGAGATAGGCAAGTGCTTTTGAAAGTCTCTTACCACCTGGAAATGACCCTCTTGAAAGTGACACAATTCTCTAGAAATTAATCCCATTCGTAATGCTCAACATTCTATCCGACAGCATCAGTGTACACAACTCTGTCTCTAAATTCATTGCACTGACTTCAGTGCTGTCACTCCTACAGAGTGCAAATGCTATCAATTTTGGATGACTCTCTAGGCATATAACTTTAGTAAAATCCTTTGAATTTATCTAAAAGGTTGTAGATTATTAAATCAGCGGAAGAAATATGGCAAATGGAGTACAATGTGTAAATGTTACAAGGTGAGGAGCAACTTGATAGAAATATATAGAATTATGAGAGACATAGATAGTGTAGATAGAATATTTTTCTGAGGGTGGAAATGTCAAATACTGGATGGCATAGCTTTAAGATGAGAGGGTGAAGGTTTAGGAGATTGACAAGGCAAGTTTTTTTTATAAACACAGAGTGTGGTAAGTGGCTAGAACACACAGTTGGGGAAGTGATAGTATCATATGTGATAGCAATGTTTGAAATGGCACTCAGACAGGCACATGAACAGGCAGGGAATGGCAGGATATAGACCATGTGCAGGTAAATGGGATTAGTTTGGATTGGTGTTTATGGTCGATATAGACATTATGGGCTTGAAGGGCCTGTTCCTGTGCTGCACTGTTTGATGTTCTGTGTTCTAAATGCAATGCTATTCACTTTTGATGAAAAAATAGAAAAGTAGAACATTGCTTAAGTGAAGAAAGACTGCAGAATGCGGCTGCACATAAGCTCGACATCTACCTGCATGAAACACAGAAAGATAGAATGCAGATACAAGTCATTAGGAAGGCCAGTGAAATGATAACCTTTACTGCAAAGTGGATGGAGTAAAAGGTAGTGAAGTCTTGTCACAAGTGTGTAGGGTTTTTTTGTGAGATTAGTTCTGGAGGTCTGAGTACAGCTTTGGCCTCCTTATTGAAAGTGGGATAAACTTGTATTGAAGGTAAGTCAGAGAAGGTTCATCAGTTTGATCCCCAGGATGAAGAGGTTGTTTTATAAGGAAAGGTTGAGAAGTTTGGGCATATACCCATCAGAATTCAGAAATAAATGAAAGGTGATCTTACTTAAACATAGACGACAGGACCTGCAGGTTAGATGCTGAGAATCTTCATGAAAGAGGATAGGATAATGGGGTTATCCAGTTAAGATGGAGAGGAGGACATTTGTTTTCTTCTCTGAGTGTTGTGAACCTATGGAATTCTCCACCACATTGAACGGTGGAGGTTTCATAAAGACAGATTTTTGTTCTATGGTCAATCAAGGCTCATCTGTATCAGACAGGAATACGGACTTGAGGGCAAGAACAGATCAACCCAGCATTTGCACAATGACAGGACAGTCTGGACGGGCTATTTGGTCTATGCCTGCTTCTAATCCTGATATATAACTTCCAGGGAATTTTTGGGGTTGGGGCTGCTGCATTACGCCTTTCAAGGTCCTGGTGCCACTGAGAACACACAGCTAGACACTTTGGGCACAAGATAGACCCTTCACATCCAGATTAGAACCAGAATCAGATTTATTATCACTGGCATATGTCGTGAAATTTGCTGTTTTGCAGCAGCAGTACAGTGCAAGGCATAAAGACATAAAAATTATTATAAGTTACAAAAATAAATAAATAGTGCAAAAGAGGAATAATGAGATAGTGTTTATGGGTTCATGAATCGTTCAGAAATCTGATGACGAAGGGGAAGAAGTTGTTCCTGAAATGTTGAGTGTGGGTCTTCAGGCTCCTGTACCTCTTCCCTGATGGTAGTAACATAAAGAGGGCATGTCGTGGGTTGTGAGAGTCCTTCATGATGGATGCTGCCTTCTTGAGGCACCACCTTTTGAAGATGTCCTCGATGGCAGGGCGGGTTGTGTCTGTGATGGAGCTGGCTGAGTCTACAACCTTCTGCAGCCTCTATTAGATAAGTTTGGCTCTGGGCTGATCACACATATGCTCTCTAATCCAGGCAGCATCCTGATAAACCTCTTCTGCACCCTCTCCTAATCCTCCACATACTTCCTATAATGGGGTGACCAGAATTGAATGCAATATTCCAGATGCAGCCTAATCAGAATTTTATAAAGCTGCAACATAACTTCCTGACTCTTGAACTCAGTGCATTTACTAATAAAGACAAGCATGCCATATGCCGTATTTAGTTATTTATTTATTGAAATCTGGGCACCACTGGAAACGCAAGCATTTATTATCCATCCTTAATTTCCCATGAGAAGCCAGCGGTGAGCCACCACCTTGAACACTGAAATCCTCCCGGAGTTCTTTAATGCCAATTGGTCAAATGCTGCGATGACATTAGGAGCCATCACTCTCACCTCAGGTCTAGAACCCAGCACTTTGGTCCAAAGTTGTGATGAGGTCTGCAGCCGGTGATCCTGGTGTAAACAGGACATCTGTGAGCAGCTTACTGATGAGTAAGTTCTGCTTGATAGCACTTGTTAGCACTGTTGATGACACATTCCATGAGTTTACCAGTGACAGAGAGTAGACTGAATGGGCAGTGTTGAGCCAGTTCAACTTGAAAACTAATCATTGTTTGGTATAGTTATCACTACTTCTTTGTTTTTGTATTTAGTGTTCCAACTTGTTAAGGAACAAGTATGGCATTGCTATGACTTCTGCGTGAAATTAAGTTGTTAAACTGATGCCTCTGTTTCTATTCGTGCATTCTTTTGCCTTTTCTTTGAGGGAAGCCTTTCTATTGACTTGAGTGATGTGAACAGGCGGCATGGTAGTGTAGCCATTAGCTTAACGCTATTACAGTGCCAGCGACCCGGGTTCAATTCTCGCTGCTGTCTGTAAGCAGCTTGTATGTTCTCCCCGTGTCTGCGTGGGTTTCCTCCAGGTGCTTCGGTTTCCTCCCACATTCCAAAGACATACAGGTTAGGAAGTTGTGGGCATGCTATGTTGGCGCCGGAAGAGTGGCGACACTTGCGGGCTGCCCCCAGCACATTCTCAGTAACACAAAAAGAGGCATTTCGCTGTGTTTTCGATGTACATGTGACTAATAAATAAATATCTTATCTTATCTTATCATAGAGGCATTGTTAATTCAGCTTCTGCTAAAACAATGATGTCACAAAGTATTTCCTTCAAGCATGAATTTGCCCCAAAAGTAATTGCATCCTACAGAACCCACTTGACTGTTAGAAATGTTTACATCATTACATACTGCAATTATTAAAAGAAGAATAAAATGATTTATGGAAACCAACAAAGGTGGCGGAATTTCATATTCTCAGAAACCTGATTCTAGAACATAAAGCAGTACAGTGCAGCAACAGGCCCTTTGGCTCACGATGTTGTGCCAAAATAATTAAACTAGTAATTAAAAGTCTACTAAATTAGTCCCTTCTTCCTACACGCCCATATCCCTCCATTCTCTGCATATTCATGTGCCTATCTAAGAACCTCTTAAACATCTCTTTCGTATTTACCTCCACTACCACCCCTGGCAGCACATACCAGGCACTCACCACTCTCTGTGTAAAGAACTTGTCCCACACATCTCCTTTCCTAGTTTGGGATTTTCAATCAATTATACTCCTATAGACCGATCCTCACATTTCTCCACAAACAACAATTGTTCTCACTAGATTAAAGTTGTTTCTCCCCACAGTTTTTATGCTCCTTACGCTTAGAGGAATGAGTAATGATCTAATGGAGGTCTTTAAGGTGGTTAAATGGAATCTGGTAAATAGCGAAAACTGAGATGGGCTGGGGATAGGGGTAGGTGGGGGCGGGGGGGGCAAGGGGCAGGCACAATAGTGTAGCGGTTAATGTAATGCTATTACAGTGCCAGTGACCCGGGTTCAATTCCGACCACTGTCTGTAAGGACTTTATACGTTCTCGCCGTGTCTGCATGGATTTCCTCCAGGTGCTCTGGTTTCCTCCCACATTCCAAAGACGTACAGGTTAGGAAGTTGTGGGCATGCTATGTTGGGGCTGGAAGTGTGGTGACACTTGCGGGGTCCCCCCCCAGAATGCTCTATGCAAAAGAGGTACTTCACTATGTGTTTCGATGTACATGTGACTAATAAAGATATCTTATCTTATAATATTGGAAAGAGATCCACCAGAAATTATCCCTTTAAGAGATTCATTGATAGCCCTCTGGTGACCTTCTTGGAACCCAACTCTGAAAGTGTTCATTCTAGATGTATTTGCCAAATAGTCATCATTGGAGCTTTTCCATTGCCATTACATGCTTATTATAGAGCAGGTTTAATGAGTTCACTCTTGCCTTAAATTTGTTGAAATGATACGGCACTTATCCGCTTTCAATTTTCTCCCGATGGAAATGGACTCTGATGCTTTGTTTGCTTTCTTTTTCTGTGCCTTATTAACCTGCATTGATACTTTCAGCGATTTGTATGTCTCAATGCTGCCAATATGTTTAAAGAAGGAACCAGAATCTATTTAATTATTAGCCACTGACTATGCAATGAAAATATGCTGATATTGAAAGAATCTTTATTTAAAAAAAGTGCCTCGGCTGCAACTGGAGCATTGTATCCAGTTCTGGGCTCCAAGGAGGATGTAAAGGACAAATCAAGGTAGGACATACACAGTAAACGGTAGGACACTGAGGAGTGCGGAGGAACAAAGGGATCTGGGAGTTCAGATACATAATTCCCTGAAAGTGGTGTCACAGGTAGACAGGGTTATAAAGAAGGCTTTTGGCATCCTGGCATTCATAAATCAAAGTATTGAGTATAGGATTTGGGATGTTATGGTAAGGTTGTATGAGACATTGGTGAGGCCAAATTTGGAGCATTGTGTGCAGTTCTGGTCACCTAACTATAGGAAGGATATCAGTAAGATTGAAAGAGTGCAGAGAAGATTTGCTAGAATGTTGCCGGGTCTTCAGGAGTTAAGTTACAGGGAAAGATTGAACAGGTTAGGACTTTATTCCTTGGATCATAGAAGAATGAGGGGAGATTTGATAGAGGTTTACAAAATTATGAGGGGTATAGACAGAGTAAATGTGAGTAGGCTCCTTCCACCTAGATTAGGAGAGCTAAGTACGAGAGGACATGGCTTTAGGGTGAAAGTGGAAAGGATTAGGGGGAACATTAGGGGGAACTTCTTCACTCAGAGAGTGGTGGGAGTGTGGAACGAGCTGTCATCTGGCGTGGTAAATGCCGACTCAGTCTTAAGTTTTTGGAATAAATTGGATAGATATATGGAGGGGAGAGGTCTGGACCGAGTGCAGGTCAATGGGACTAGCAGAATAAAGTTTCGGCACAGACTAGAAGGGCTGAATGGCCTGTTTTCTGTGCTGTAGTGTTCTATGGTACTATAAAGGCTGTAGAGAGGGTGCAACTGAGATTTACTAAACTTGTTCCAGGATTGAGAGACTTTCGGGTTACACATGCATAGATAATCGCTTGACCTGAAACGTTGACCCCGTTTCTCTACTGTTGGATGCTGTTTGACCTGCTGAGCGCTTTCAGCATTTTCTTCATTGTTTATGAGCGGGTATCCGATAGAGGTATTTAAAATCAGGAATTTCAAAGAATTAGGCTGAGTGAAACTGTTTCCCTAATCAACGGTCAAGAATCAGAGAACCTAGAATGATGATAACTAACTGCAGAACCAAACCAACACAAGGAAGAATGTTTTTACACAGTAGGTGGTTGGGCCCTGGAGGGCACTATCAGAAGAGAAGTGAAGGCAGATTCGTGGCATTCAAGAGAACAGTCAGAGGGATGAGACTGAGCAGAGGTTCCGGCTAAATTGTTCTTGCTTAGACTCAGTGGGTCAAATATCTCCTCCTGTGAGGCAATCTTTCTGTGATGCTGTGATTCACCACTTACTACAGAGAAACTCTTCAACAATTGTAATAGTTGTGAAATTTTGCAGTAATGGACTGCCCCTGAGAATGAAGCATTCACAAAGAAAGAATTGTCAAAGAGCGGCTAAATGCTTTGGATGAGGGCCCTCTTATCAACAAAGGACAAATCACTTTTAAATTCAAATATTTCATCTGTTCCAATTCAATGTTCTGAATGACACTGAAAATGGATCGATGAGAAATCATAACTTCCTTGAAATATGCTAATAAGAATCATGTAAATTTGCGCTGCAGTGCAAGTGTAGCAATGTTATTGTCATGGAAAGGAGACAGCATATCCGCAGCCTCAATTTCTTGCTGTTAAAGTTAATAGTGTCTTTCTACATGGGAAAATCTGACAAAAAAATTAGATAAATGGTCAGTTTCAAACAGATAAATAGGCCATACTTCAGCATTTTATCAACAACTAAAGCAGAGAACCGTAGATTCTGAAAGTATGAAATAAAAAACAGTAACACTGAAAATTCTCCGCAGGTCTGGCTGTGCAGAGAGATAATCAGGGAAACAAAGATAATCTGTCCATTTATTTCATTGCTCTTTATGAGACCTTGCCGTGTGTAAACTGGTAAGTAAACTTCCCACATTACTATAATAACACACTTATTATTTATTTCACGTTTGTAAAGAATTTAGAATATCCCAAGGCAAAGGAATCATATCCAACAGAAATAAAGACAATTTGTTTATCCATGGTGGACATTAAGTGACTTAGGATTCACTCTGGGGGGTAAAAAAGGGTGATTCAAGAACTCAATAATACAAATTAAATTCTTTTAAATTACAAATTTGATTTGTGTTTTTAATCACTTGGTATCCTCATTATAATTGATGAAAAATCAACATGTGTAAACACAAAAGCATTAAAAAAAAAGTTGAATTTCATGGGTAATTATAACTTTGCTTGCAATTGGAGATTCAGAATACTATAAAATGTTGTTTTCTTTCCAGATTTTGAGAAACCATAAAAAGAAACACATGAAAATGCGGCTTACGTTTTCTTTAATCATTGTACTTAGATTATGTCAATCCATAACAGATTTGAAGTAGATTTCAACATCCATCTATTTTCTCTGTCTGAGGATTAACTGAATGGCCTTTGGGCTTCAGAGCTCAGAAAATTGATATAAATGACAGAATATACAAACTTTGTATAACAGATAAATTGTACACATTATATTCCAGAGCAAATATCGTCCCCCAGAAATACTTATAAAAGGGAAAATTATTAATCTATTCCAGATGTATTTTGTGATCAGGCATTCGCACTGCTGTCTGCAATTAAAACAAAACAATGCATTTACTCTTTATACCTATAAATGTTGAAAGCTATCTCTTTATTCCATGTTGTGTGGCAAGTGTTAACAGAAATGAATTCTAAATAGCTGACGGGCTTGCTCAAAATATTGCAATTCTTTATCCTCTTGAAGCATACGTGGTGAATAAGAGAAAGAGAAAATGTATAGTAAGTAGTAAAAAGCACAAAAGGCAGCAAATCCTTCCTCAATTTAGAAATTTTACTGGAAACAGCAGCTATGATTTTCATAATGATGTCTTCAATCAGAGCAATTTATCTTTGTAGTCTTAAAGCCATATAGATCCACCATCATAATGGAATAATACAATCTACTTCATATAAAACAGCATAAGCGACAACAGTCAGAGGTCATAAATTCTATGACACAGCAAAATCTACTTATGCACCAGAAAAAGACATGTAGCCAAAACTCAATTGTTGAAAACGATCATGCATTTTTACGTATTCATGGGAGTGTGAATATTACTGGCAATGCCAGCACTTATTGTCTATCCCAGCCCAGTTAAACATGGAAGATTAACTTCCCAGAAGGCTATTAGCAACCCAGTTGGATTTGTCCAACATCCATTTCCAAGATTACTGCCACTGAAGTGAACCTCTCTTCTAATTAATTACTTAAATTCAAACTCATGTCTCTGTATCAATTATGCAGAATTCAGGCTGCTAGACCAGCATCTTACCACTAAGCTACCTCACCCCTTTATTGTATTGGTAAAGTTGGACACAGTCCTCTGTGTACAGGATACATTCACCTACAGAGGAAGCTGGGCACACAGCATCAGAGTGCAATGTATGATTGACATGGTTGCTGTTATATTCTATCACCAATAAGAAACTTAGAGAATGGCAGAAGTTCTGTATTGAGAAATTCTAGGAAAAGGCTTTGCCTGCAACCAATAGGCTAGATGTCAGATTTCAGTGTATGTTACTGATTCACTAGCTGGTTGTATGCATGAACATACAGATTAGAAGCAAGAGTAGACCACACACCACTCCAGCCTGCTCTGCCATTTAATAAGATCATGGCTGATCTGATGGTACCCTTGACTCCACATTCCCTTCTACCCAGAGCAATCTTGTACTCCATTGCTTGCAACGAATCTATCTTCTCTGCTTTAAAAATATTCATAGACCTTGCTTCCACTGCCCTTTGAGGATGAGTTCCAAAGGCACCTCAGAGAGGAAAAAAATGTTGTCTTAAATGGGCAACATCTTATTCTTAAATGACTGAAGTCAATGAAATACAAGTAAGAGGAGATACTCACTTCCATTAAATCCCCAGCCTCACTATTTCTGGAACTTTAGACTTTGCTCTGTCGATGGTATCCAACCCTGTCTAGTCCACTTTGACCAAGGACCGGAGCAGGAGAACTTCTACTCTTTCTCCTCTGCCTCGAGCTGCTTTCTCCTGCGTACAGAAAGCAAGATGCAAAGTTAAAAGCAGTTTTTGAGAAGAGCTTCCTTCCTGGAGTCTCTGTAATGCATCAATCAAGAGTGAAAATAAATGAAGAGTAAACAGGATGGAACCATGTTCAAGTTAAAGTAAGTGGCTGTGGTGTGAAGTGAGGAAGGAATCATTAAAAAGGCTTTTTGATTTACATTTGCTGCCTTGTGAGAACAGAATTGCTGTTCTTGGCTTTTGTAAAGAAACATGCAGAAGGCAAGCATGTGCTTGGAGTAAGAAATGAGTGGTGTTACAATGTGCTCTTGTGTTTAATGGACGCAGGGGGAAGGGCACAGAGTTCTGGGAGAAGGAAAAGAAGAGCTGTTTTCACCCTTGCTTCTCACTCAGGTCACTGAACCTTTACTTGCAAAGTCCAGATCCCGAATATGATATTCCTGAGGCTGGCCACCTTTGCTGGGTCTGCAGTACGTTCCCTGTTGGAAGTTCCTTCTCTTTCATGTGAGAGGGAATGTTCCTCGTGCTCTCACCTCTTCCATTAGCACCTTGAGAGGGGGATTTGGAGAAAAATAGCAACAACCTCCCATTTCCTTCGTTGCCACAATATATAAAACAACTGTGCCGGAAACAATACAACCTTCCATTATTAGCTGCATTCATGCGTCACTCTGCTTGAAGCCCACTCAAAACTCCACCCTGCAAGTCAGTGTTGTGCCCCCTCCAGCTACAGATCAGAAGCAAATGATACCCTGGGTGTCAATAACAACTGGACTTCACACTGATGATATCAGGTGGGTTTGACCACTGTCCCATCTTCTTCTATTCCTAATTAAAAAGCCCCTACAGAAGCTGTACAGCATTATTGCTATAAGGATTGGAGAACTCAACTGGAGTTTGCAATTCCCTGAATTGTCTAATGGGTACATCTGTAAGAAAGTGATACCTCCCTTTGACCCTGATTTTTTTACATACAGTATATGTAGACTGTAACATGACATTTAACTAAGCTAGACAAGTGAATGTACTCTTCCAAAACTGTTTTAAAATCAATCAGGAATGTGTCTCGTCACAAGGTTCAACATTAAATAATGTTTAAAAATTCAGTGATGAAGAGTGAACAGCTTTTGGCAAAGCTTGTAATGAACTAACAGCCTTTTGTATACCATGCATATTATGAAGAAGGGTTTTCATGTATAAAAAATACACAAAATGCCTTAAGCAAATAGTAAAATGAAACGCATTTTACATTTGCCGTTAATAAAGGCTATTTTGTTTCAAGCATGATCAAATATAAGGACCTTGATCACCAAAAACTAAATGATTTCTTTTTGTCCTGATTTCATATTTGAACATTTCATTCAATATTTGCCTACAGCAGTTCATCTAAAATTAGGTCTCAAGTAAATCAGACAACCATATCCTACATGCATACATCTGCAGTAATCTTTAAATCATCCTGACATCTATAAAAGCCTAACAGAATCAAACAACATTCAACATTCTGATTGTTTGATCTGGTTCAACAGAAATGAAGGAAAGGATGAGGAAGTCATTTGTATATTTAAAAATGAGTAAATTAAAAAATACATTTTACTGTAATTATGTATTTAGTATTTTTCTGGATGTTTGTCATAATAATACAGAAATGAAGTCAGAATGCAAACAGCACTTCAATTTCTATGTTCCCATTTTTGTTAGATTAGATTTCTGCTATATTTCCTTATTCATTAAAGTTCATTCATTTTGATCCCTAAATGTATTTTGAGATTTACCATGGACCTAGGAATCTATTGATTGACACCAAAAAGGCTTGTTTGTTTAAAATGAACATGATGCAGGGAGCTCTGATGAAGGGTCTTTGACCTGAAACATTAACTATTTCTCCTTCCACAGATGCCACCTGACCTGTTAAGCGTTTCCAGCATTTTCTGTTTTTATTTCATTATGCAGGGAGCGCAGGATGCAGGCAAGTGAAACACTTCCACTCTGAATTTAAAACAGAAACTGCTGGAAATATTCAAAAGAAAAAGCAATATCCATGCCTGCATATTTCAAGTCAATGACCTTTTGTTAGAATTAGGAAAAAAATTAGAAAACAAGCAGGGTTTAAGTTGCAAAGAGGATGAGCGGTGAATAGAAGAAAGGGAATGTATGTAATAAGGTAGACATTAAGAGAATGATGCATACGGGGGTGGTATCAGCTGAAAGAGTGTGACAAAGGCTTGTTAATTGCCTGTGAACTGTCTGGAGAAAATGCAAATAGAAGATGAAATGGAGCAGAGGAGACAAAAAAAACAGTGGTGGAACTGTGAGATATAGAACATGGCATGGTGCTGCAGTAGGTAGTGCTGCTGCCTCACAGTGACCTGGGTTTAATCCTGACCTTAAATGTTTTCTGTGTAGAATTTGCACATTCTCCCTGTGTTTGCATGTGTTCCCCCCACCCCTCCCAGGTACTCTGGTTTTCTCCCACATCCAAAAGATGTGATGCTTGGTAGCTTGATTGGCTACTGTAAACTATCCCTAATGTACATGGATGGCAGGCGAGTCAGGCAGGTATTGATGGGCAGATTAGAGAGAACAGGTTAGTGGGCAATAATCGGAATGGGATTGATGATGGGAGCTGGCATAGACTTGACAGGCTGAACAGCCTCCTTCTGATTCATGTGAAACAGGAAAATATATAAACATTGCAGTTGTTAGAAATTTGAAATGAATGAAAATGCTGGAAATGCCCCCAAATCCAGCAGCATCTGTGGAGAAAGAAAAACTGAGTTAATGTTGCAGATTGATGATCAGTTCCAAAACAAACTGGAAAGGCTAAAACTGTTGAATTCATTGTTGTGTCTCAAGGGCTTTAATATGCCTATATAGAACATAGAACAGTACAGCACAGGAACAGGCCCTTCAGCCCACAATGTTGTGCTGAACTAATTAAACTAATGACGCCTAATCCCTTCTGCCTGCACATGGTTTATATCCCTTCATTCTTTGCATATTCATTTGCCAGTCAAAGAGCCTCTTAGGCACCTCTTTCGTTCTGCCTCCACCACTGCCCCTGGCAGTGCATTCCAGGCACCTACCATTCTCTGTATAAAAAACCTGCCCTGCACAACTCCTTTGAACTTCCTCCCCCCCCCACCTCACCTTGAATGCATGCCCTCTAGTATTAGACATCTTGATTCAGGGAAAAACATGCCTGTGGAAGATGTGTTAATGTTCCTTGAGCTCATGGTGGGTTTTGTTGGAAAAGTGTATGAGGGCAAAGATAGAGAGGTTAGAATGGGATGGAGAATTAAAGTGACAGGCAACTTGCAGAGTGAAAAAAAAGGTCACCCTGTATATGTTTGGATTCTCCAGTGTGGAGGAGACTTCACTGTGAGCACCACATGCAGTATACCAGACTAAAATGGTTGCTTCTTTGAAACCAAACATGTTTTCCATTCTATGTTCTCTACAAATTAAAATGAGATCACTTTCTAACCTTTTCTAGTTCTAGTGAAAGGTAATTGGCCTGAAACGTTAATTTAGTTTCTCTTTCCACAGGTTCGGCCTGAACTGTTGAATGTTTCCAGCATTTTCTGTTTTTATTTCAGATTTCTAGTACCTGCTTTTTTTTATTTCAATCACTTTCACCCTTGTGTTGGATTTAGGTTTCTGTTATCCTATAACTACAATAATGGTGTGAAACAAAATAGGTTTGTGCAATAAGTGCACTCTCAAATAGTTGCTGTAGAAAGAATATAGCTATTTTAATTATGCATACATTAATTTTGTGGACAAGTATTTGACAACCTTGTGGATAAGTATTCAATCTTGTAAAATATAGCTGGGAACATACAGTATGACGATTAGTGTACATGGGTCTAACTGTTTATTTTGAGGGTGATATCTTCCAAACGTGTTTACAGCTTGTCCCTTTTCACTTTCAGTTTGTAAAGACATGGTAGGTGGGCATAATCTTTTTCAATGACCACTTACGAGTTTTCTCTTTCTTCCACTCTACCTATAGAAGGAAACAGGATGCACAAGTAAGATCAGAGGGGAAATCACATAGGAATTAGGATATGATCAAAATGGACAGGGCGGATTTGGACATCGTTGGTCTGAGGATAGTGCAAAGCTCCAGAAAAAATGGGGCTGGAAGCATAATGAAGCAGGGTGTCTGCCTTTTACTTGTCTCCTTTCATTAACCACAAGCAATCAAACATTCAACCAGCCAGAGAATCAGCCATGCAATGAAATCTGACTTCTGTTACTGTCTCACTTAGTAGTACCAGGCTAACACTTCTTTCTTTCTCTGGGTTTTTCCTCAGTACTAAGGTCCTGTTGGGGAGGAATGGGAGGAGAGCGATCACCTGGAAGGTTCATTGTCATGCAATCCAACTCTCTCATACACCAGCACAGAAGTTGTGAGTTGATAGAGTCTCTACTGCATGCTATGCACAGTTCAAGTGAGCCATAGCAGGGCCTAGTAATGGGCTCACTTAAGGGAAAGCTGGGCTTGGAGCTCTGCTACAGGAGAAGTGGCCACAACCTTCTCAAGAAATCTCCTTTCAGCCCAATGTATGATGTATTGAGTACTTTGACAAGGAGTTGCTGAACCATATCTGGGGACCTGATTTGTGTGAGAGCCTTTCACAGACCATTGATGCACTACAGTCCTCTGTAACTTGTGTGAGACCCTCCATGGATGGAGTCAGCATCACCAGCTTTTCACTGTTCAAAATGCTGCCAGCTAGACCTTTGGTTTCAATCTGTTTTCAACCTTGAAGAGACTGGTGGTCCATATTGATGGAGACTGTAATGGTGTCACTGATCTCATCAAATAGATCACCATCAGAAAGTCAACCAGTTGAGTTTGGTGACAACAGAGAGTGTGCTCCAGTCTGCTGTTGCTCCAAGCAGGGTCCAGCTCCCAGATGTCACCTGCCAGCAAAAGCAGCAATTCAATGGTCCTCACTTGAGCAACAGGAGTCTGCCACAATTAGGGAGCACCTTGTGCTGAAGATACAGCACTTAATGTTATCACTTCAAATTAGTTCAGTGCAGTCATCTTATTACAAAGGACGTGGCACATGAAAACACACCATTGGCCTAACCAGCCCTTGCCGTTGTTTATATTCCACTTGAATCCCTTCCCATCTTTTGTCATTTAAATTATTACCATCAGCCTCAATTACAGTCTCCTTCCTCTGTTCGTGTAGCCTCCCTTTGAATGTATCGAAGTTACATTCAAAGATTAGACTCTTCAGTTTTGACACTTCTGTCTGCAGTATGAACTCACTGCACCATACAAGTCTGCATTGTTACTTTGCCAACAATTGCTGGATGATCATTGACACCCTGCTCCTATCTTTCTTTCACCATAAGATGATGATGTGCTTTTTTGTCTTGTGAAGTTGTGCAATATGCAACCACGATATGTGATACCTTCAGTGGGATGCATCAGAGTGAGACCCCCCCGGTCCTATTCAAGCATCCAAACTACAGTTTCAGGAGGCCCATTGTTTGCTCATCAATAATGAGATAATAGGGGCCAAATGCTGTATTTTGCATTTTGTAATGATGGCTTATACTGTTATATAAAAAGCAAGTATTATGCTTGTAAAGTAAAATGTACTCACTTACAATTATGGGTCTCTGTACTTGTACAACTACAAATGCCAATGGCTATGTCTACATCCTGCATAAGAAAATCAGAATTTAACTGCAGCTTGCAGGGTCTAAAAACTGCAGAGATTTTAATACTTTTCTTTCTGCCTTTTAATATTGCTTTTAACTTGCTAAGAATAACTTAAATTTTGTCATTTTCATGTGGATATAAGCTATGAAATATTGGATCAATTATTTTGCTTCCTATCTGGAAAAATGTGCAAAGGGTTGGAGATACCAAAGTGTTATCATACCTTTTTTTACTTAATTGAAACATCTTTTCCTTTGTGAACAGAGGGATCTACAGGGTAGAGAGAGGAGGCAAGCAGGAACACAGGGACACAGACCATTCATCGATAATCACCCAAGAAAATGTATCCAATGTGCACACATTCATCCCATAACATTAAGAACATGCATGTGTAACACTCCCAAACCAAGCTAATTGAAAGTCTTGCACACACCACAGTCTATTAATGATTTTAAAAAAACTGCAGATGCTGAAAATCTGAAATAAAAACAGGAAATGCTGGAAACACTCAGCAGGTCAGGCAGCATCTATGGAAAGAGAAACAATTAAGGTTTCAAATCCAGGACCCTTCATCAGGACTGAGAAATAGAGAAATGTATTAGTCCAGGTCGCAGAGAAGACAGGGAAAGGGGATGAATGGAAGGAATTCCTCTGATAGGGTGAAATAATGTGTCAGCTAAGAGACAGTTAGTTTAGTCTTGCCCACTGAACTCATTTCTTTATACCTAGACTCTATCCTGTCTCCCCTTGTCTAGTGCCTTCCCACTTATATCTGGGACACCTCTCATGCTCTCCAATATTGCAACAACTTCCAATTCCCTGGTCCCAAGCAGCTCACCTTTACCATGGACATCCAGTCTCTCTACAGTTCCATTCCTCATCAGGAAGGTGTTACGGCCCTTTGTTTCTTTCCCAAACGAATACCCAACCAGTTTCCCTCCTCCGACACTCTCACCCATTTGGCAGAACTTGACCTTACCCTCAGCAACATCCCTTTCAATTCCTCCCACTTTCTGCAGATCAAAGAGGTAGCCATGGGCACCTGATACACCTGCCTTTACATTGGCTTCGTGAAATAGTCCTTGTTCCAAGCCTATTCCAGCACAACCTCTCCCAGCTCTCTCTCTGCTACATCAGTGACTGCATCAGTGCTGCTTCCTGCACTCATGCAGAACTCTTGATTTCATCACCTTTGCCACTAACTTTCACCCTGCCCTCAAATTCACCCAGACTATCTCTGACACTTGCCACTGACTTTTATAAATGCACCAACTCCCACAGCTACCTTGACTATACCTCTTCCCATCCTGCCTCCTACAAGGATGCATGCTTTTTTTAAATTTCTCCTTCTCTGACACATCTGTTCTCAAGATGGGTCCTTCTGCTCTAGAGCTTCTGAAATATCTTCCTTCTTCCAAAAGCGTGGCTTCCCCTCTGCTGTAGTTGATGGAACCCTCATGCATTTCCTCCATTTCCCACATGTCTGCTCTCACCCCCTCCCCAGACATAACAGCAACATGGTTCCCTTGGTCCTCACCTTTCACCTCACCAGCCACTGCATCCAACACATCATCCTCCACCATTTCAGCCAGCTCCAAAGTGATCCCACCAACAGTCACATCTTTCCCTCCTCTCTGTTCTGCTTGCTGAAGAAACCACTCACCTAAGGACTCCCTAAGCAACACATCCCTCCACACCCACCCCTCTCCATCCCCTGGCACTTCCCTTCAACCGTAGCAGGTGTCACACCTGTCCTCTCACCTCCTCCCTCACCGCCATCCTGGCCCTTCCAGGTGAGGCTGAAGTTCACCTGTACCTCTTCCAACTGGTCTACTGCATTCAGTGCTCATGATGTAGCCTCCCCTACATTGGTGAAACCAAGTGCAGACTAACCAACTGTTCTGTGGAGTACCTGTGATCTGTCCACAACGGCCATCTTGAGCTTCCAGTTGCATGTCACTTTAATTCTCCTTCCCACTCCCACACCGACATGTCTGTCCTCAGCCTTCTCCATTGTTGTGGTGATGACAAACGTAAATTGAAAGAATAACATCCTATATTCCATTTGGGTAGCTTACAAGCTATTGGTGTGAAATTTGAATTTTCCAATTTCAGGTGACCCACATTTCTAATGTTCTCCTCCCGCACACACTTACCCCTCCATCTACTTCTCCCTTTGTTCACCTCTCCCTTGCCCCTTTCCCCACCAGGTTTCATCTGCCCATCAACCCCTCCCCATCTGGTTCCAGTTATCAGCTACCAACCTCTATCCCACCCCCCTCAAACTGATAAATACTGGCAATCTTCCCTCTTCTCTCTCAGTCCTGATGCAGGTTCTCAACCCAAAATGTCGGCTTACATCTTTTGCCTCCACAGATGCTGCTTGACCCACTGAGTTCTTCCAGCGTTCTGTTTACTGTTCCAGATTCCAGCATCTGCACTCTCTTTTGTCTTCAAGAGACAGTTAACATTAGATTAAGCTTCCTTGCTTATGTTATTAATATAAATTGTGGAATATTGTATGATCTGGCCTACTGGGACATGCTCCTTTTGACTTGTTCATTGCTAACGGCTGACAGGACATTGACTTCCTTTATTTTTCCAGTCCTTTCACTCACTCAAACCAACCCCCATCTGAACTTACAGCACTCGGCTCACTAAGAAAAAACTCTGGCATTATTTTCAGTACAAACAGATTTTTTTGATAAACATCACAAAGACTCACAAGAAGGTGTTGAAATAGACAATTAGATTAAGCACTGGAATTTGGAATTGGTTTATTATTGTCACTTTTGCCGAGATACAGTGAAAAGCATGTCTTGCATACCGGTTCATACAGATTAATTCATTGCACAGTGCATTGAAGTAGTACAAGATAAAACAATACAGAATGCAGAATAAAGTGTAACGGCCACAGAGAAAATGCAGTGCAGGTAGACAATAGGGTGCAAAGTCATAACAAGGTAGATTGTGAGGGCAAGAGTCCATCTTATCATACTAGGGAATAGTTCAATATTCTCATAACAGTGGGATGGAAGCTGTCCTTGAACCTGGTATTACGTGCTTTCAGGCTTTTGTATCTTCTGCCCGATGGGAGAGGGGAGAAGAGAGAAGGTAAAGTGTGGTCCGTTGGCCTGTTTATAAAAGATTCCCATATTGTTAAGGTGATACACATGAAAACACTTAATCAGCTGTGAGATGCTTTTAGATATTCGTAGGATGTGGAAGATTTTTTACAGCCAGAAATATCAAATAAACGTAATCCTACATGGACACAAATAAGTTGATTCACTTAACATTTATGTCTTTGGTTGATAGAATTTTTAATTTGCACTTTGTAAATGCCCACATGAATTTTAATTGTAAGAAAGCCAAACACTAATAATTGCCTTGATTTTTCTAATAACATTGCCATGTTTGAAATCCAAAGCAGATTTACACAATTTCTCTTGATATGCTGCAAGGAAATCTAAGTGAGATTTCAACATTGAGGCAATGGAAAAAAAAACAGATTAAAACAAATTAATTAGCTGAACTGAAGGCAATTTATCCATTGCTGATGAGAAGAACCTTATCCAAAACATTTAGGTACTTCACGGCAAAATTTATATTCCTTCTTGAAGCCAATTCTATTATAACAAAATTTCAAAACTATCACATTTGATGAAAGAATTCTCTTTGATAGGGCTGGCTGTGTGCCAGTATATTTGCATTGCTTAGTCAACTACTCACAATTAACTTAATTCTGATTATTACATCAAAAGAGATGGTTAACCACATTGGAATAAAAGTATGATAAATTATTCAGCAGGAATGATCAACACTGAAAAGAGGTTTAATTAGTTATATGCTGTACAACATTTGCAATGGTCTCAATAGATTGGTAATATTATAATATTTAGGAAAGATAATCTAAAGCATTAGCAAAATCTGACCAAAAGCTGGCAAGGCATGCAAATCAAGGTGGTTTTTAAAGTAAAACACATCAAAGCATTCAGTTACAAATCTATTTTGATTTAAGACAATACCCAACTGCATTAGATATAGGAGAGCACCCAAAACTACACACATTGCTCTAACAGTAGCCTAACAACTGTTCAGGTTTATTTATGCTCTTGTACTTGATGTTTCTGCTTGTTTTGGACAAGCACTTCCATCTTTATGGCTTTATCTATAAGTGCTCACATTGTTATGGAATTTTATTGTTGAAACTCAACACCCATCTTTCCATCAATAGAATTTTGTGTCTTTGAATGTATATTTTCTTTTCAAGTGAATGAAATCCTCTTTTAAAGATGCTGTTAATTCACTAAAAATAAACAAGTTAAAATAGAGAAGATGTCATGGTGCCTTTACTTGAAGCCTTAATCTGCCTTATCTCTAACAGTAATTGTAGCGTAGGGTGCCCATTTGACAATCAGAAAAGTTTACGCCATTACACACAGCGATCATTAAAACAAGAATAAAATTATATACAGAAATAAGAAAGGAATTCTGTGTTCTCAGGAAATTGCTTCTACTTTGAAATTTACAATCTATAATATTTGTACAAATTATTACATTATCCCTCCTCACCTTTCTCTTTAAGTAACTCTTTTTCTAATAAGTACAATGTGGTTACCTGCAATAAGTTCATGTTTCTTCTCTAAGTATAGAGGGGGGCTTTAATAAACGCCTTAAAGGAGGAAAGAGTACAGAGCCAGAGTGGTTCTGGGAGAGAACTGCAAAGTGTAAGATCTTGGCAGCTAAAGACATAGCCATCAAGAATGGAGAAATTAAATTGAACCAGTGTTTTAATAATTAGAGTGTGTAACAACAAAGTTTTCTGATAGTCAAATGGGCACGCTATGCTGTATTCCATTAGAAGAGTGCAGGATCATTGAAAAGTTAGAGGGATGAGGGAGGTAGGAAGGGGAGAGACCATGGAGGAATTTGGAAAGGAGAGTTAATTTTTTTAAAAATAATGTGCTGCTTAAAAGACTGCCTGTGCCAGTCAGCAAGGACAAGTATGATGTGTTCTCAATATTTAGTGCATGTTAGAACATGAACAGCAGAGTTTACAAACAGCAGAGGGCAGGAGACTGACCAGGGGTGCATTGGAATAGTCAAGTCTAGAAGCAACATTCAGGACACAGAAGTTGTCTCAGTCACAGAAGAGTGAATCACTCCAAATTTCCAAAGTTATGTGAAACTATCCAGAAATGGTAGTCTTCCCTTTTCACTCCAGATAAAGCCAGTTGTCAATTGCAGCAGCTCTGCTGTGTAGAGTCCTTTCCTGCCTCTGATTATACCCCATCAAGGCACACATTGCATGAGATCTGAGAATCCCATTCCAGTTGACATCTTCATACAGAACTGAAGCCCAAATCAGAGTCTAAATGAAAATGGGGGACAGATGAGGATCTGTTAAAATAGTGGTAGGGCAGGGAGCCTGCCCACACAATGTCTGGCATAGGGATATTCTTTCTGTGGTTTCAGACTGAGTTTCAGCAATGACAGACAACACATCAAGGTGCAGAATCTATTACTGTCAATTATCAGTGAGTCATTTTGTCACTCACCATTGGTTATGAGGGAAGAACAGGTGCAATTTCATGGAGTTATTAGTCACTTGTGCATTCTGAGATATTCCCTCTGTGAATCTTTTCTGGCCCTTGTTTCCCCCTGCTCACCGGTTTACAAAGGTGATCTGTTTCTCAGGATGTCTACAACAGGTATGGGCATATAGCTATGATCAATGATGATCCAACAAAGATCAACAAACTTTTATAGGCTAATAAAGAAAATATTGAAGAGCGCATATTACCAGCTGTAACATTGCCAGGGATCATGTGGTCAGATCACATGATCAAACCTCTAGCAATTCTTCCTACCAATGAAAATGACTTTTTCCCCAATGGTGTTAGCAGTCACAATTAAATGTTTTTGTTGAAGTGCCTCATATTTTATTTTCTTCTATTTTACATTCCTATGCCTACTGATTTCAATTTATTCAAAGGCCAAAAACAGACCTACTTTGCCAAGAGGCTGGTTAAAAATATAAAACAAAATCTGTCACTGTAAGCTTGTTCCAGCTTGAAACAGATGGAGTTCACTTAGTGAACCATACCATCTCAGGTGGTCTGCCAACATTTCTGTTCTATTTGGAACTATCCCAGTGGTATTAAGTGGACATTACATAGCAAGTTTGTATATGTGGGCGTAAAGATACAGCTTTACTGTGAAAAACAAGGCCACATTCTGTGACAAACCAGTATGTCGCCTCAATATAAGCACACTTCACTTCTGGATCTTGTGGTGTGATACTTTATTTCTGGTACTTGGATTTGTATTCTGCCCAAATGTGAAAGGCTTTTGTGCTTGTTGGCAATTAGCAAACCCAGTAAGTTTAATTCAGTCTGACTATTATTTTCTACTAGGCCCACAGCACAAAATTACCACTAATGCTCTCCAAATAGGTACTCTCAAAGATGGCATCAGAATATGGAAATAGAAAACACTATACTAATGTGGGACAGTTAGTCAGGTCTGGCATTGGGCATGATGAGTCCCAAGGCAGAAACTAAATGGGCCCATGCATAATCTCCCTACTCACTCACTCACTCACAGACTGGATTTCCACAATTTCATCAATATCACACTGTTAAATGATTACCACTGATGCTACTACATGCTCAGAAACAGAGATATTACATTATTTATGATGTTTCATCAATTACATATTTTTTTGCTTTCATTTTATGCCCAGAGTTTCAAACAATTTGGGTTAAAGCATTGGGATCCAAAGGCAATTGCCATTTGGTCTGCTTTAAGAGTATACTTTCACACTAGCAAAGGCATGTGTTCTACTTTTCAGTATTTTATTAGATTTATCTCTACATAAAAATAGAATGTAAAAGAATATATTGTAAGTCAATATGTTATATGGTGCCGGAAGGACTTAATATTCATACACAGTGCTGATATTTTTCATGAAACCAAAAATTCCTGTATTGTAATCCATATTGGCAATTATCTAAAACCATGTCTGACCACCATACTTATGCTCCTTACTACATAAGGATGGATGTATCAGTGCAATGCCAATAGTTGCAACACTTTTAGAAAAACAGAGACATTTTAGAATGAAGTAAATTTGTGACTTCCCTGCAATTTATGAAAGCCTTGCAAGCTTAATAGTAATATGGTTGTCTGATAAATTCCTGTCTCTTTCTTGAATATATAGTCAAGCTTGTTATTCTCTAGCAAAAGTGACATATATTTGCTATAGAGAAACTCTTCAAACTTCAAATAAATCCTTGATCTTTCTTACCTTAAACCAGTTCTAATTTTAAACAGTGCAGAGGCAGGATTCAGAGAAAATCCTTTAAAAATAGCAACCAAATTCAACAATATTTATCATAATGTAAAAGTTATTTCAAGTATAAAAACAGAAATTCCATCTGCGTTCGCAGATATTTTTACCAAAATTATTAAAAACAGAAATTGCAGAAGTTTACTTGGAAGCATCCCTTGAGAAAATATTGGTGAACTCTCTTCTTGAATTGCTGCAATCTTTAGGTCCCTCAGTGCTAGATGCAAGAATGAGGACTGAATTAAATAATGGATCTTGGTCCAATTATCCCTCTTCCCTTCTACCTCTCTTCATTTGATGGTTCAATGGAACATCACCAGTAGCCTGTCCTGGTCCAACCACGTAGATGCCACGATCAAGAAAGCTCACCAGCGCCTCTACTTCCTAAAGAAATTTGGCATGTCCCCTTTGACGCTCACCAACTTTTATCGAGCACCATAGAAAGCATCCTATCTGGATGCATCACGGCTTGGTATGGCAACTGCTCTGCCTAGAACCGCGAAAAACTGTAGAGGGTTGTGGACACAGCTCAGAACATCATAGAAACCAGCCTCCCCACCATGGACACATAGGACTATTGAATGGTTGCCTTGTACGATAAGATGGCCTCTTCTCACAATCTACCTCACTGTGACCTTGCACCTCACTGTCTACCTGCACTGCATCTTCTATATAGCTGTTACATTTTATTCTGCATTCTGTTATTATCTTTACCTTGTACTACCTCAATGTATTTTTGTAATGAATTGTTCTGTATGGATGACATGCAAGACAAATTTTTCACTGTACCTCAGTACATGTGACAATAATAAACCAATTTACCAATCTAGAAATTTATTAAACACATAAAATAATGATGGCTGCACATTGTACTCTGCCTCCAACATTTGTTTTGAATTTTAGTAGCAAGACACAATGCAATACTGTTACTTATTACATATTTAGCACAACTAACTGAGAATGAATATCTAATTGTGCAAGAACTCCCATAACAACTTTTCCCATTGTAAGTTGTTACGCAAACATTTATAATGGTTGCTGACTGCAAATTTCTCTGATAGTAATTTTGCCTAAATTCTGTGTCTTCTGCTCCGTCACTATTAGTTCAGAGAATTATGACTTCATCACAGCAGAAGGGAGACAGTTTGAACCATTGAGCCCGTGCTATCTCTCTACAATCCACTTTGTCCCACTCCCTCACTCCTTCCCCTCAGCTCTGCAGTTTTTCTTCTCAATTATCTCACCAGTTTCCTTTTGACAGCAGGGATTGAATCAGCTTCCTCCATTCTTTCAGGCAAGTCACTTCCATGTCATGACCACTCACTGGGTGGAAAGGTTTTTTCATGCCCTACGTAAATTTTTTTCCAACTACCTTAAATCTGTTTCCTCTCATTCTCAAGTATTCCAACAATGGAAGCTTGGTTGAAGTTTGAGAAATTCCAAAGATTCAGCCCGCTCTACTTTCTAAGTTAATTTCAATCACAACAAACTTGTTTCACATCTTTCAGATCAATTCTAGATAGGGCATTATATTAAAGCTCAGTACATGACACAAGAATGGGGACTAAATACAATGATCAACCCTGGTCTGAGTGGCGTTCACCCCTTTGACTTCACTTCATCCGATGGCTTAATTTGTCTCAGTTCTATCCACCTCTCCCCCCAAAGCCTATCATCACACTGGGTAACCACCACAAGAGATTGCATGTCCTTGTTTGAGCAGCTCAGTGCACAGCTGGTAGAACTGCTGCCTCACAGCTCCACAGGGACTGGTGTTCAATTCTCCCTGTGACCACATGGGTTTCCTCGGGGTACTCCAGTTTCCTCCCACATCCCAAAAGAATGTGGGTTGGAGGTTAATTGCCCACTGTAAATTACCGCAGTGTGTAGGTGAGTGGTAAAATCTGGGAGGAGTTGGTGGGAATGTATGGATAATACAATGGGATCCATGTAAATGGGTGCTTGATAGTCAACACGGACTCAGTGGGCCAAAGGGCCTGTTTCTGTGCTGTATGAGCCAATGATATGTGCGGTGTCCGAACCACCTACACTGCAATTACATTGAAAATTCTTAAACCTGTACATCAGTAAGTTCTTATTTCCCCATTCTGACCTTTAAATAGTGACATTCACTTGTTGGACACAAAGTAAAAGTAACAGATCACACTGCTGTTATAAACCCCACCTGATTTTCCTTTCAGTTGGTGTCAACACACAGATATTTCAAGACACAAGTTTTTCTACTGCTATTAGCAAATGTTTCAAGGTAAGTCTGAAGGCTACATAGGGGTCAGTACTCTCATAAGACATTTGGTATTCAATTGTATTTGTACACTTGTAACTGATTAAAATACCTTTCAATTCATAATGTTAACTGTGACATTATAGATGAAGATTGATATGATACTGAGAATTCACAACACACCCATTAAAATCATTTGACAACAATTAGATCGTGTTATTAATCAGCACTTTGATTCCATTCCTTGTATGATATCAATCAAGATTTCAACATGTGGCAGCAAATCTTACATTGATGACGAGTAGCCATTATCTACTGAATGGCAGAAGAGCTTTCGTCAAATAAGCTACTTAAGTTAACATTAGTATGGATTTTAAGGTAGCTAATGAAAGCAGAAATTATTGAAAGTACTGAGCAGTTCAAACAGAATCTATGGAGTGAGAAACACAAATTTCATCGACGTGGAACATTCATTCCATTGCTTTGTCCAAAGATTTCATTATTTTCAGTATTTTCAGTTTTTATTTAAAATTTCCAGTGTCTGTTTTTCTGGATTACTATAGTTAATTTTATGTATTATATACATCAGTGAATAAAACACAGGAAAATGCAGATTGTTCTGTATACTAAGAAGCTGAAACACATTACTTCAGCTCAGGGAAGAGTTGCTTTAAGCATAGCAGCAAAATAAATTGACATAACTCCCACTCCATGCTAAATTATCTAGCAGGTGTTTAATTATTTTATCTTCTCACATTCAAATCAGTGAGTGGAACTGGAATAATGTCAATAACTACAAATGAAATACAGCTTCCTTATTTTCTACTGCTCCCTGCTGCCAGAAAACACATCAAATTTGACAATATTGCATTGCTTCTTAATTTGCAAGCTAATCCAATCAGTGCTTTACTGTTCCAATATTTATTATGTCCTTCACAGAACTTGTGAAGGATACAAGTTGGCTTGTCTCTAATAGGGACCCAGACTCAGTATTACACAGACAAGTGAAAAGCCCACGGCTGCCTTGAACTTGGCCCTGAGGTTTTGTTAGTGAGCTGCTGAAATTACATTGAATAATCTTCCTCACCCTGATCTTCTAGGGCCTAGTTCATCCATATACACACTGAAAGTGCTGAACTTTGGGCCATTTCCTTCACCAGCAGTAGCAGGTGAGACCTCATAGTGAAGCTGCAACAGGTAACTTGCAGAAATGGAGGTGGTTACAGTGAGTGGATATGATAACACAGTGGTTAAGTTCATGGACCAGTATCCAGAGACTTAGAACAGCACAGTATAGGCCCTTTGGCCCACAATGTTGTGCCAACATTTTATCCTGCTCTAAGATCCATCTAACCCTTCACTCCCACATAGCCACATGAATGATAGAAAAATGAAGGGCTATCTGAAAGTCTCTTAAATGTCCCTAATGTATCTGCCTCCACCACCTCTGCCAGCAGTGCATTCCACACACCCACCACTGTGTAAAAAAACTCGGCTCTTACATCCCCCCTGTACCTTCCTCCAATTACCTTAAAATTATGCCCCCTTATGTGAGCCACTTTTGCCCTAGGAAAAAGTCTGTCCACTCAATCTGCCTCTTACCATCTTGTACACCTCTATCAAGTCACCTCTCATCCTTCTTTGCTCCAAAGAGAAAAGCCCTAGCTCACTCAACCTATCCTCATAAGACATGCTCTCCAATCCAGGCAACATCCTGGTAAATCTCCTCTGCATCCTCTCAGGATTTCAGGGACAAAGTTCAAATCCCAGTATGGCATCTGGAGAACTTAAATAATATGGAGTTTATAAACAAAATTTGCTTTGGTAACCATGAACGTACTGAATTGTTACAGCTTTACTAACATCCTTCAGGGAAGTAAATCCACCACCTTTACCTGACCTGGTCTGTTTGTAACTCCATGCCCCAACCAATATGGTTGCCTCCTAACTGCACAAGGACAACAAATGCTGACATTGCCAGCTACATCCACAATCTGTGGCTGAATATATAACAAAATAAATTTTAAGAGAAATCTTAGCTTCCTAAGTGGAGCTGATTCTCTAAATATCAGGATAACACATTTAACAATGAACATGGGGAACAGGTCCGAGTGAGTTGTCACTACAAATACATCTACCAGCATTGCACACATTTTACATCAGATCTCTTCTGATAGGATTTACTGCGTTAACTGATTTCACCCAGGGATCAGCCTGCTGCAAGTGGGTTCAGGGAGAGGACTCAGGGATGCCGTGTTTTCCCTTTATAGATGTTAATTGACATTTCACTTCAGATCTCCAGCAGCTTTGGGTTTTTGTTTCCTTCTCATCCCTTGTTACCATCACATAATTGTGGATGATAGTTTATAACTCTGCACATGGGACAAGAACACAATTAAGCTGGGCTAGTATTGGTTCAATCATATCTCAAGCAATTAGGAACATGGAGAACTTCTTAAGGTAGTCAGGTGCTAAAGGATTTTTTTAAAAAATTCACATTGAACAGATGGGTGAATAAACTAAGACAGCAACACATTATAGATTACTGTACAAAATTTTATTACAGAGTTAAAAGTTCATAGTTTTCAGTTTAAAATACATATGCTATAGGTTTTCATTTAGCAAAATCCCCAATATTAATAACATGAAATGAGCTAAATTAAAGTTTACTTTTTATTTTTGCCTGTATTCCACAAAATGCTTCTCAAATTCCACTACAGTTTGTGTTTAAAAACTGTGTCTGACTTCCAATTATCAGGGTATGAAGCACATTATTTCTATAGGGTGCATTAATTGATCACATTGTCAAGTTTCCCCATACTGATTGTCCTTAACAGTCATTGTGCTTTTAAATATTTGCATAATATTACCATGGTTTGGTACAAGAACATTGCAAGAACACAAAATTGATAATTTTGAAACTTAGCATGCTGGAATACAGATGGGACAAAACAATCATGCATAAATTACATCTCAATTCATATCTTTCTCTACTGACCGTTAATAACATGCACTAGCTGTAAAAACATTCTGTCCCATGAAGCTGTGACTAATTTTTAATGCAGACTTTGCTTTATCCTCTCTCACCATAAGGAAAGTTGTAATCTGCAGAAAAAAATAATCAGTGAAAAATCTGTCGCACGTCCTTTATCCCCCTTCTCTCAAAAGTAGAGGAATTTTAAATAGTACAAATGCATCAAAGCACTTCATGCTATAAATATTTAGAAGTGTTACAAATTAGCTGTTCAGGGATTTCCTGAGCCACTGGAACAGCTCATCTTCTAACTGGTCGTGCCATCGAGCGTTTGCTTCCACAATTTCAATGGCTTGTGCGAATGAGACATCATCTTCCTTTCTGAGGTTCTTTACAAAGCCCTTAAGCTGCAAAATTGGAAGCCTGTCATTGAATTGCAAAAAATTTGCTGAGGTAAACAAGCCTAGCTTGAGATATTGAAGTACTAACCTGTACTCTGTTGTATGTGCTATACACCTGATGTAACAAATGTATATGCATTGAACTGCATTCTGAAATTCACTTCCATGGACTTCAGAAGCAAAGCTTATTGTGCATACATTACTGTATTGATCATTTGGCACATACAACAAAGGACAAATTTTGACCTCAATGTCTTTCACATAATCACATAAAAAGTACCTACAATTCTTTCATTTAGTATTTATCATATGACATAGAACACTAAAGCACAGGTAAAGGTCCTTTGGACCATGATGTTGTGCCGAACTAATTAAGCTAATGACACCTAGTCCCTTCTGTCTGCACATGGTCCATATCCCTCCATTTTCTGCATGTTCATGCGCCTATCTAAGACGCTCCTAAATGCCTCTACCACTGCCAGCGCATTCCAGGCACCCACCATTCTCTGTGTAAAAAAATTGCCCCGCCCATCTCTTTTGAATTTTCCCCCCTCACCTTAAATGCATGCCCTCTAGCTTTAGACATTGCAACCCTGGGAAAAAGTTCTGTCAAGTCTCCCCCCAGCCTCCGCCACTCCAGAGAAAACAACCCAAGGTTGCCCAACCTCTCCTTGTAGCACATGCCCTCTAATCCATGCAGCATCCTGGTAAACCTCTTCTGCACCCTCTCCATAGCCTCCACATCCTTCCTATAATGGGGCAACCAGAATTGAACATAGTACTCCAGATGCGGCTTAACCAGAGTTTAATAAAGCGGCAACATAACTTCCTGGCTCTTGAACTCAATGACTTGACTAATAAAAGCAAGCATGCCGTACATCTTCTTTATCGCCCTATTGATTTGTGTGGCCACTTTCAGGGA